>NC_041410.2:83789681-84089681 GCF_900747795.2 Erpetoichthys calabaricus | reverse complement strand
GTATCTGTCATCTACCTATCAGTTCTTATTTTATAATATAGGCTTGCATATCTATCTATCTATCTATCTATCTATCTATCTATCTATCTATCTATCTATCTATCTATCTATCTACTGTAGTAAATTTTTTATAATGTACTTTAAATTTGAATCTAATGATTTAATTATGTAGCTTTATTAGTAACAATTATAATGCTCCATCTGTTGGAATGACAAATGCAATACATATATCTCTGTTATATGCCATTTTCCATGGGATTTGTAACAAATTGTTCATGTTTTTGATTGTTCAAATGATAAGAGCAATGCATTTTATTACTACAAATGTTTGTAATGCTCCATCTGTTGGAACGACAAATGCAATGCATATATCTCTGTTATATGCCATTTGTCATGGCATTTGTAAACAAATTGTTCATGTTTTTGATTGCTCAAATGAAAAGTGCAATGCATTCTATTATTACAAATGTCCGTGATGCACCATCTGTTGGAATGGCATAGCAACTGGATGAACACACATACACAGACACACAAGCACACAAGCGGAATGGTGGCTCTGAGGCTAGGGATCTGCACTGGCAATCGGAAGGTTGCCGGTTCGAATCCCGTAAATGCCAAAAGGGACTCTGCTCTGTTGGGCCCTTAAGCAAGGCCCTTAACCTGCAATTGCTAAGCGCTTTGAGAAAAGCGCTATATAAATGCAAAAAATTATTAAAATTATTTTAATTGGATGGATGATGTGTGTGATGTATCATCTGTCGGAATCTATCTATCTTCTTATGAGTCCACAAGTATTACATATTTTGTCCAGATGTTATGACTAGAGAGAGAGATTGTAAGCATAGAGTGCCAAAAACAGTCCAAAAATATTCAAAACTTTAAAACCCGAGCTAGAAATGAAACTTCAACATTAAATATTTATATTACATAAGTGCTCTGTAAAAATCAAAGCTCCAAAGAGTACAAAAGGTAAAAGGAATGGCATGAAAAAGGCAATCCAACAGAAAAGTCTTAATGCACAATTTCAAAACACAAAGGGAAAAACAGAGCAAAAAACTCACTAATAGCACAAAAGAACCAAACAATTGCAAAGGGAGCTCACCATCACCCTAGCACATTCAATGAAATGCAAAGAACTGCGGGTTTTCTTCAGCATTTATAGTGCTGAGGGCGGTCCCTCGTGGTGATGGACAGGTGGTCCCGCCTCTCAGGGGCACTGCCCACAAAATCCACAGAAGGTAAAAAAGCTACATAGAAACTAAATGACCAATAATCTTAACATACACACATGAATCAAAAATTACCAGCAAAGTACACAGTGGCCTACAGTAGTTCAGGATGTTGGGGAGGCCAAAGCCTATCCTGACAGCATTAGGAGAGCAGCAGGAGCCCGTCCTGGACTGAAGGCCCACTCACGGACACATCCACACTCACGGACATATCCAGTGAGCCCAACACTTCTGGATGGGAGTCTTCTTCTTGAGTCCTTAAAACCAAAAGTTGCACATGCCAGTGAGCATGGCGAGCACAGGCTATGGCTCTGTCGGAGGCGGCAGTGAGGTCCTCCATGGTGCATGGTTCGTCCAGGAATCGGCAGAACTGTGAGTTCCCCCACAGTTGCAGGAGTTACTGTCACCAGGGGTATCCCCACTTGGTCATGTTTAATTTTGGATTTGCCAGTCCTGGTGGATGAGAGTGCAATGTTTAATCATTTTTGAGCTGTTTCACAGCGCCCTCTAAAGGTCAGTAATGGGAAATTACTCATTCCCGGCTCTCTTAGAGATTATTCACAGACCAGCAGCTTTTTTGTCCCCCCTCTGTAAACTGCACAATTTTAAACTGGTGAGATCCCAACACAAATAATAGTTTTATTATGTAAACAGTACACCTTTAGCATATACGGTACTAAAAAAAGCAGCATATTATAATCTTTAGTTTGGCATTTAAGGTCAGAGTGTAAAACAGTGGGATGAACCGTCATTTGTTTAGCATTTAAAACCACTAATTACTTGAAATAATTACAATAAAACAAAATGCTTATTTTATCTAGGCACTGACTACATCTAATAAAAAGTGTCAGCAGGGCCCAGAAAGAGCATTCACGACACACAAGCAAACTGCCATTAGTCGTTTGTCTGAAAGTAGTGATTAGTAAATGCGTGGAACAACATACATTTCTTTACCTTGTAATTTGTTAAAAATATCCAGACAATTAAAAATCCACACGTTAGCTACATAGTAATTAAAATCTAACGGTAACATTTTGCAGAGCGTTTAACATTGAGCTTGAAACCCCTAATTACTGTTAACTACACTTCTGACTAAACAGAATTCCTTCAGTCTGATTAGAAATGAAGTTTACAAACAAAAACAAATAGGATGCGTCTTCTTCTTCTTCTTCTTCTTTTTTTTTTAAATTACCAATCATGTTTTGCACTTCATATTTTTTTGTCAGTTTCTGATACTTACTATAAAACAGTTATTAAAACATTTGATTTTAGGGACTTCATCCAGAGAATCGAGACACAGTTGGAAACTTAAAGGTAAATTTTGCAAAAACGTTAGGAAGATTTTCTTGATATAGAAAACCACAGACACACAAGTAGACATTAGGATGTTTGGGACTTTCTAAAGCTCAACTTGATGTTATTTTAGGAGAATTAAGTGGATAGGCCTGGTGAGCTTTGTTGGCCTGAATGGCCTGTTCTCGTCCAGATTTAGTCTAATGTTCTGATGTTCAGGGTAAATTTTGTGCAAACATTAGGAAGTTTTTCTTCATACAGAGAACCACAGACACTTGGAGTAAGCGACCCAGTTTTGTGGTAGACAGTAGGACTTTCGGGGCCTTCAAGACTCAACTTGATGTTATTTTAGAAGAATTAAGTGGGTTGGTCTGGTAGACTTTGTCCGTCTGAATGGCCTGTTCTTGTCTAGATTGTTCTGATTTTCAGGGTACATTTCACACAAGTTTTTCTTCATACAGAGAACCACAGACACATGGAGTAAGCGACCCAGTAGTGTGGTAGACAGTAGGACTTTCGGGGCCTTCAAGACTCAACTTGATATTATTTTAGAAGAATTAAGTGGGTTGGTCTGGTAGACTTTGTCCGTCTGAATGGCCTGTTCTTGTCTAGATTGCTCTGATTTTCAGGGTACATTTCACACAAGTTTTTCTTCATACAGAGAACCACAGACACATGGAGTAAGCAACCCAGTAGTGTGGTAGACAGTAGGACTTTCGGGACCTTCAAGACTCAATCTTGATGTTATTTTGGATGAATTAAGTAGATAGGACTTGCAAGCTTTGTTGGGCTGAATGGCCTGTTCTTGTCCAGATTGTTCTACTGTTCAGGGTAAATGTCACACAAATATTAGAAAGTTTTTCTTCACATAGAGAACCCCAGACACTTGGAATAAACAACCAAGTAGTCTGGTAGACATTAGGACTTTAAGGGACTTCAAAACTCGACTTGATGTTATTTTAGAAGAATTAAGTGAATTAAGGTTTTGTTGGTCTGAATGGCCTGTGCTTGTCTAGATTATTCTAATGTTTCACACAAACATTAGGATGTTTTTCTTCATGCAGAGAACCACAGACACTTGGAATGAGAGACCAAGTTGTGTGGTAGACAGTAGGACATTCAGAACCTTCAAGACTCAACTTAATGTTATTTTGGATGAATTAAGTAGATAGGACTTGCAAGCTTTGTTGGGCTAAATGGCCTGTTCTCTTCCAGATTGTTGTTCTGTTCAGGGTAAAAGTCACGCAAATATTTGGAAGTTTTCCTTCACATAGAGGACCCGAGACCCTTAGAATAAATGACCAAGTAGTCTGGCAGACATTAGGACTTTAGGAGACTTCAAAATTCGACTTGATGTTATTTCAGAAGAATTAAGTGGATAGTAATGTCAGGTTTGTTGGTCTGAATGGCCTGTGCTTGTCTAGATTATTCTAATGTTCAGGGTAAATTTCACATAGGTTTTCATACAGAGATCCATACACACATGGAATAAGTGACCAAGTCATGTGGTAGACAGTAAGACTTTTGGGACCTTCACGACTCAACTTGATGTTATTTTGGATGAATTAAGTAGATAGGACTGGCAACCTTTGTTGGTCTGAATGGCCTATTCTCATCCAGATTGTTCTAATCTTGAGGGTAAATTTCACACAAACATTAGGAAGTTTTTTTGACACAGAGAACCACAAACACTTGGAATAAATGACCAAGTAGAGTGGTCGACAGTAGGACTTTAAGGACTTTCAAAAGTCATCTTGACGTTATTGCACAGTTATTAAGTGGATAGGAACATCAAGTTTTCTTGGTTTGAATGGCCTGTGCTTGTCTAGATTGTTCTAATGTTCAGGGTGAATTTCACTCAAGTTTATCTTCATACAGAGAACCACATAACCACTTGGAAATAAGTGACCAAGTAGTGTGGTAGACAGTAAAACTTTCGGGATCTTCACGACTCAACTTGATGTTATTTTTAAGAATTAAATGAATAAGACTGGTGAACTTTGTTGACCTGAATGGCCTGTTTTTGTCCAGAGTGTTCTGATGTTCAGGGTAAATTTCTCACAAACATTAGGACGTTTTTCTTCATGCAGTGAACCACAGACACTTGGAATGAGAGACCAAGTCGTGTGGTAGACAGTAGGACCTTCAGGACCTTCAAGACTCGACTTGATGTTATTTTAGAAGAATTAAGTGGATAGGACTGGTAGGCTTTGTCCATCTGAATGGCCTGTCCTTGTCTAGATTGTTCTGATTTTCAGGGTACATTTCACACAAGTTTTTCTTCATAGAAAGAACCACAGACACATGGAGTAAGTGACCCAGTAGTGTGGTAGACAGTAGGACTTTCAGGACCTTCAAGACTCAACTTGATGTTATTTTGGATGAATTAAGTAGATAGGACTGGCAAGCTTTGTTGGGCTGAATGGCCTGTTCTCGTCCAGATTGTTCTACTGTTCAGGGTAAATGTCACACAGATATTAGGAAGTTTTTATTCACATAGAGAACCCCAGACACTTGGAATAAATGACCAAGTAGTCTGGTAGACATTAGGAATTTAGGGGACTCGACTTGTTAGGTTTTGTTGGTCTAAATGGCCTGTGCTTGTCTAGATTATTCTAATGTTCAGGGTAAATCGCACATAGGTTTTTCTTCATACAGAGAACCATACACACATGGAATAAGTGACCAAGTCATGTGGCAGACAGTAAGACTTTTGGGATCTTCACGACCCAACTTGACTTTATTTTAGAAGAATTAAGTGAATAGGACTGGTGAGCTTTGTTGGCCTGAATGGCCTGTTCTCATCCACATTGTTCAAATGTTGAGGGTAAATTTCACACAAACATTAGGACGTTTTTCTTGACACAGTGAACCACAGACACTTGGAACAAGCGACCAAGTAGTGTGGTCGACAGTAAGACTTTAGGGGCCTTCAAAACTTGACTTGATGTCATTACTGATGTATTAAGTGGATGGGCCTGGCGAGCTTTGTTGGGCTGAATGGCCTCTTCTCATCTAAACCTTACTAGTATTCTCATTTATATTTTCAAGAATACATCAAATATAGCTTACAGCTCTACACCTTACATAAATCACAAACTTTATTCTCTATCTTACAGTTTCAATGAAGGTTTTGAAGTCAGCCTGCATTTAAACTGCATGAGTATAATAAGAGGTCATCTCCTTGAATAACTTTATTTTATTGCCACTGTAGATCCGTCTCCCTGGTCACATTATATTTGATTGCAGGCTCCACATGATTTTATTGTTGTACTGACTTGTGAGAGACAGTAAAAGAAAAATGTGAAAACTGCCCAGAAGAATGACAGTCAAAGAATGGGCAAACGTAACGTCAAAACCGGGAGAAGGCACGATGAAGCGTCAAAGCCAAAATGACGGGCCCAATTAAAGTATTTTTTTAGCACTGATAAAGTTTGGATATCCCAGAACTGCTAAGGACAATCTTTAAGACAAAGCTCCGATGACGTCACCAATGAGCCCAGTGAAAGCAAATAGAAAAGCTCTAAACTGATGGCACTTGCTGGGAAAACAAAATGGCAACATGGTTAGAAAGTCAATAAAATATGAGCTGAAAGACTAGACTAATTAGGCCAGATATGCCGTTTCTGAGCAAATATTCAGAAACCTTGAGATATAGATTGTCTGGAATGCGCTCAGAAAGGGCTTAAATAATTTATGAATATCAGAGATCATGACAATTATACTCTTCACCTATACCTTTATGGATGAACCTCGATCCTTCACAGGCCCACCACCTGCTTCAGTTATATCAGAAAAAGAAAAACTCTACTACAACTCTTCAGTGAAATAACTTCAATTAGCATCGACTTCACCATTTACCTGAAATGCGTTTTATTCCTGTAACATCCATGGAGCATTAAGTAATAGAGCATGAGTTTTACTTTTTGAATCTGAGATCCTGCTGACTACGCCAATTCCTTTCTGTCTAATATAATCAGAATTTTCAGTCTTATTTCTGGAATCCAGGATTTTGCTGACTGCTCTCATCACATTTCGTGATTCAAACCAGTCGTCAACACTGAAAAGAAAATCACCATGCTGTTCTGCTGAGCAGCTGAATATTAAAATAAGGGACCAAAAGAACACAAGCGTAACTGGAACCAAGGAATTAAAACTACTCTTTTGTTAAAACAAAACTCTAAATCATAGTCCAAGTTCAGGCCAATGGTTCTTTATACCAGGAAACAAAAAAACAAAGCATGCTACACTATTATCAGTCTTTGTATGTATGTATTATAACTTGCTTTGTAAGTCACCTTGGATTAAAGCATCTGGTGAATAAATAATAATCCACTTTAATATAAGAATGAAGTGTCTGTGTGTCTGTCCGGTTGTCATTCCAATAGATAGCACACCACAAACATTTGTAGCAATCAAATGCATTGCATTTGTCATTTCAACAGATGGCGCATCACAAACGTTAACACTGCTTTTGCGAATCCCATTCCAAATGGCATATAACAGAGATGGTGCATTGTGAACATTAACGCTGAGGTCTACTTTCATTATTTAGATTTTCACTCATCTTAACACAGCTAAACTCACATAACCTGGTGATGTGCGAGACTGATCTGCGATATTAAAATACCCAGCAGTGTGATGGCAGCCACACCACAGCAAAGCAGTTCCCACAAAAACAACACGGTGTTGTGGAAAGACACAAATAGTTTTTAACTAAAGGAAGATGAAGTCAAATTAAAAAATATACTGTATATATAACAACGTGAATGGATTCAGCAGTTTACAAAACTATGATAGCCATAACTTCACATATAGACGTTTGCTCCAATAATAAGGAAACACTAAAAACAGAGCACAATCACAGCAAATGCCACCTTAAATAGTGATCACGCAATGACATCATGCATCACGATGCTGATGATTACATGGGTAGTGGGAGAAGAAATACACAATGAAGTGCTGGGGGTCTCAGTGTTTATTGGGGGAAAGGCTAATAATGAAAAAGGAATGAAAAAAAAAGAAAGCAAATGATTAGCAGAATATTATATATTATATATTCCGGGCTCCACATTAGTCCTTCTGTGGACTAGTGTGCCTCCAGCAGGTCTGAAAATGAAGGGAGTGGCATAGCTATTTGTGGTCCTCTCCGGGGCGGTATATTTTTGGGGGGCAGCATTTTTGGCCAAAAGGCTCAGCACAATTCGTGTGTAAGCAGCAGGGTCATGAATGAAAAAATAAAACTCTCTGATTTTTATCAGCAAATGCTTCAAAAATAACTTTCAGACTGTCCTTCTGTGACAACATCAGACACAGCAGTTGAAATTTATGAGGCAATAACAAAAATAAACTTGACACCGATAATAATTTCTAGGAAGATAAACAACTACTTTACAATTTATAATTTCGTTTCGTTATCAATCCGAATGCGTTCTTGCTCTGCGCCTAAAACATCCCCACCTATCACTTGTGCACTACACTGGTTCTTGTTTTTGCAGCGTAATTACATTAAACTAATAATTAGAACACGGCTTATCAGTGCGTCTATATGATATTCTTGTCTAGTTGATGCTTATAAATCATTACATGTGAAAAATTATTGCTGTTTCTCTATATATGAATAAATCTATTTATTTTTTTCTATACGTCATTTTAATTTTCTATTTAAATAAGTTAACATATTCAAATATGTTGGAGGGCATCAAATTGGAGCCCTGCCCCGAGTGGCACAAACTCGAGCTACGCCACTGCATCAAGGTGCTTTCTGCAGGTCTCTGGAGATGACATCAGTGCTCCTGTTGGAAGGAGATGGGAGGTCAGCACATATATTGCCACATTAGCCGTCCCCACTGTGTTGTCTTGCTCTGAGCCCCCAACACCCTCTCTCAACACACATGCATGACAACAACAACAACAACATTTATTTCTATAGCACATTTTCATACAAATAATGCAGCTCAAAGTGCTTTACACAATGAAGAAAGAGAAAAAAGACAAAATAAATAAGAATTAAAATAAGGGAACACTAATTAACATAGAATAAAAGTAAGGTCCGATGGCCAGGGAGGACAGAAACAACAAAAAATCTCCAGAGGGCAGGAGAAAAAAATAAAATCTGCAGGGATTCCAGGCCACGAGACCACCCAGCCCCCTCTAGGCATTCTACCTAACATCAATGACCTCAATCAGTCCTCATGGTATTCAGGGTTCTCATGGAAGAACTTGATGATGACGGTCATGTGGACTTCTTGCCTTTAATCCATCAATGGAGGGACATCACGGTGCTTTGATTAGGTGGTGATGGTGCAGGTCGCCATCCCAGAAAACCAGAAAAAGAACAGAAGAGAAAGTAGGGGTTAGTATGGATTTTGAATATGAATACCATGAATAATAATGATAAACAATTGAATATACAGAGTATCATGATTTAACTAAGATAAAGCTATGAGAAAGCTATGTTAAAGTAATGTGTTTTCAACAGCTTTTTAAAGTGTATTAGCCTGGCGCAGCGTTTCTCAACCTTTAAGTATTTGCGACCCGAGTTTTCATAACAGTTTTAATCGTGCCCCCCTAACGTTTTTTTGAAACCCTAGTAAAATTTATTCCTATATTTTTTGCTGCCGATACACCACTTGTTTTCTGTTTTTCACATCTTCGTGCCCCCTTTTTTAGGGGGGGGCGCGCCCCACAGGTTGAGAACCGCCGGCCTGGCGAATTCCTATTGACAAGCTATTCCATATTTTAGGTGCATAACAGCAGATGGCCGCCTCACCACTTCTTTTAAGTTTAGCTCTTGGAAATGACAGTAGCAAGTAACAGCATAGCTATACACAACATGGCCCTGGCCATATAAAATGTGGTCAAAAAGGCGAGGACCTTGATGAACTCCTATTCTAAAAAAGGTGCCATGATAACTTCATAATCATTATGATAAAAAATTAAAAACGCTAAGAAATATGTATTACTACAAAATATTGTTGAGAAAAGACTCATAATATCAAACAATATATATAAATCAGTGTTGAAATGATCCCTGAAAGGGATGCCAGTATTTCATATTAAATCGTGTATCCTGCCGACTACGCCAAAAATGTGATTCAGTTATAGAAGAAGCATCACTGATGACAATGGCCTTGCTTTTAAGTTTTTCCACTTAAGCAGCTAATGGAGTTTCCCACTAGACGGGCCATCAAACATCTTTCGACGCCTACTCTCACACCTCTCCGTGACTTTATTAACTCTTACGTCGACTCCTGTGATTCTCAGCTGAGACAGAATGCAAACTGAGCACACCTGTTTCCAGAGTCAATAACGCAGGTGAAATTTAACTGCCATACAACCGCTTAGCTGGCTATTTTCCAAAGGCTGTAATACAGAAGTCTTGACGATATACGTAAACGCCTTTGAAATCCTAATAAGAAATTTTCATTTTGAGCCAAGGTGTTCGTTTCAGGAGCACTTCCATCAAACATAACAATAATAGCTCAGCAATTACTGAAAAATCATTTAATAGTTTGGAGCAGTGGAGTGTTGAACAAATACACTTCTCTTATTTTCATCCAACCGGAACATTTTTTTTTTTCACTTTCCAATTTTATAGATTTACAAAATCCCTCCATGTAAAATAAATTGGTGAGGGGGGCAAGGAATTAAGAAAAGGTGGAAAGCCTGTGTATTTAAAATTTTCCGTTACTCTTCAAATTCACAGATCTCAAAAAAAAAAAAAGCAAAAACAGGAATCTGTAAGACACACGGCTGAAGAGTAAAATGAAAATTCCTATAATGATGCTAGACAGGCATCTCACCAGAGGGATAGGTGACATGTTCTACCATGGAATTAGGTGACCATAACAGAGTTTGCTTGAAATTAATGCTAAACTTGAGAAGTTCCCCTAATGAAGGAATCTGATTACACTTTCCACACCAAAAACTCATGACTAGAATAGAATAATAGAAATTAAAAAGTGTGATTAAATCAGAAAGAGACGTGAAAAGAGTTGGCTTCCCAAACTTGAAAGCCCTATTTAATAATAGTACTTATTTTACTCAGGCGGTGCACAAGTAGCACATTATACACGATGTTAGAATTGTGAGGTGGAAACAAGGACAAAATGAGTGCGAGGAACCTTAAAGGACCAACCCAAGGAGACTCCCCTCAAATCTAGCTACTCTTTACTACTTATCTAGCACACCACAAACAAGGAAAGCTAGCAAAATAACCAAAAAAGTCTCAAAATATAACACAAGTCCCACACGAGGAGGGATAACTATAAACCCCTGGCTTGTGCTCATAAAGGCAAACAAAAAATTATTGTAAGTTTGGATGTATTTAACAAAATTAACAAATGCAACAAAATACTCAAAAGAGTACAAAGGACTTACCTTAAAGTGCACAGGTCCCAAAAAACACAATCCAAATGAAGAATGTTTTTGTGCCACATTTCGTAAAGTGCTTGTGGTCTTCTGGATGTCTTTCCCAGGGTTTTCAGACACACTGAATCAATTCATGCAGTATGTTTTTGTTTGAAAGCCTTAGAAAGGTTCATTTGTTATGTCATCTTGCCATTCTGTTCCGACTTTGCTTTGTTCGCTATCTAGTAAAAAAGAAGTAAAATCTGAAAGTTTGGTGTACCAGCGTGCTCGTCCTGTTTAATGCTGGTTGCTCAGAAAATGAAAAGAAAGAGTACCCATGGGTGTTAAGTAATGGCCACTGCCATGAAAAAACAAAAAATATTTTTGCTCGCTTCTGACTCGGAGTTTACTGGTAGATCCTTCATGAATGTCCGTTTCCAGGTGCTCTTGGAGCTTTATCATGGACTTCCAGAAGTTAGTTAGGAGGTGATGTCTGTTGTCCTCTGGGCAATGTTCCTCTGGACTGCGGAGCAAAGGAGAGACTGTTGTAGATGATACCACGTCTCAGTTTGGGGTGGTATGCTTATCTCACTACAGCCCTGAAGATGCTGCCAAAGCGCATGTTAGACACTAGGCAGCGTTCCTTCAATTCAATGGTGACAATGACATCATTGGCAAGACTATTTGTGTCACCTTTTTAGTTCTAATTTATCCGAGATAGGATAAAAACTCACAAGTTTCTTCTTGATCGTTTCTTTGTATTCCCAGTTTCAAAGGACCTCTTTCTTTCTAACTTCTGACTACAATTTCAGGAATTTTTTTCTAACCACCCCTTGTATATCAATAGTTTCAAAAACAAATGTACATCAATGGCTTCAAACACACCATATGTGCATGCCATAACGTTATTCTGTAGGCAACCCACACTCCATGCATGAGATGTGTAGATCTCATCGGCTAACTGTGACTTTTGTGAAACAAAGCTCCGCTCAAACAGAGGCCACCTGGCTGGGCATGAATCCTTCCTTTATCCCAGCCAGGATGCCTGTCCTTCGTCTATGGCACCAACACTCCCGTACTCGGTCTCACTCACCCTGGTTTGTGGTAGCAAAAGACAGAGGAAGACATGTGCCTTCCGTACTCTTGCTTCCTTTGTGCACTTTACTGTGTACAGTGACACAAGCAAGAACGAGACACAGGCATGCCATCCTATAGCTTAACATCATTCACAGTAGCGTGAGAACAAGTGAGTCACGATCCTGCTAAACTCGCTCTGTGTCACCCACTGTGGCACGACAAGGATCAAGGCACGCACCTCCCATGTTCTCGTTCTGCTAACTCTCCACATGTGCAGTATCTTCTCATGTGCAGACATCGTCTGGCTAGCTGTGATTTGTGTGAAACACAGACTCGCTCTAGCAAAGGCAGACATGTTTAAGCTGCTACTCAGTCAGGTCCACAAGTATTTGGACGCTGACAAAATTTTCATAATTTTGCCTCTGTATGCCACCACAGTGGAGCAGTCATAATGTCATTCTAGTGTAGACTTTCAGCTTTAATTTAAGGAGTTTAATAAAAATATTGTTTGAGCCAGGTGGCACGGTGGCGCAGTGGTAGGAGGCCTGGGTTCGCTTCCCGGGTCCTCCCTGTGTGGAGTTTGCATGTTCTCCCTGTGTCTGCATGGGTTTCCTCCCACAGTCCAAAGACATGCCGGTTAGGTTCATTGGCAATTCTAAATTGTGTGGGTGTGTGTGCCCTGCGGTGGGCTGGCGCCCTTCCCGGGGTTTGTTTCCTGCCTTGGCTGGGATTGGCTCCAGCAGACCCCTGTGACCCTGTAGTTAGGATATAGCGGGTTGGATAATGGATGGATGTTTGAGCCATTTAGCAATGACAGCCATTTTACACATGGTTTAAAAAAGAGCACACTGCCTCACTAAAATCGAATCATAGTGGGGAGGCAGTGGGCAACTCTCTTATGGTGGAGGAAGGAGGATTGTGAATGGTTCATTTGTACTGGTGTTTGCACGAAGAAGGTGTTTTGGCAAATAAAAATCCTTTATTTGAACATTGAGCTGTGTTGGGTACTGCTGTGTCTGTGGTTTGAGGTTCAGTGGCGCCCCCTTGTGCTTACAGTAGAGATGCGTATCCTGCTTCTTCTCACGCCATTCTTGCTGCACACAGACCCCTCTTACACGATCCATGATGTCATGTTGTTGATGCCATCCGAATGTCGCAGCAGAAATGACTTACTGTATCAGACCAAGTGACGTTTTCCAGTGTTCTTTTGCCCAAATTTGGTGCGCTCATGCGAATTGTAGCCTCAGCTGCCTGTTCGCAGCTGAGAAGAGTGGCACCTGGTGTGGTATTCTGCTCCTGTAGCCCACCTGCTTCAAGGTTCATCATGTTGTGAGTTCAGAGATGCTCTTCTGCATACCTTGGATGTAACAAATGACTGTTAGCTTTCTATCAGTGTGAACCAGTCTGGCCATTCTCCTCTGACCTCTGGCATCAACAAGGCATTTTCACAGTGAGAACTGCCGTTCACTGGATATTCACCCGTTTTCAGACCCTAGAGCTGGTTGGGTGTGAAAATCCCAGCAGCTCAGCAGTTTCTAAAATACTAAGACCAGCCTGCCTGGCACCAACACCCATGCCACGTTCAAAGCCTTTCTCCTCCATTCTGATGCTCGGTTTGAACTTCAGCAGGTCGTCTTGATAAGGTCTACAGGCCAAAATGCATTGAGTTGCTGCCATGTGATTGGCTGATGAGATATTTGTGTTAACAAGCAGTTGAACAGGTGTACCTAATAAAGTGGCCGTCGAGTGTGTATATCTCATTGTGGAACTTGCAAAATCCAAAACTGCCAACCATTCACATTCCTAAATGCAGAAAAATACTTTGTAAGAATGACTGACATGTGATGTCGATGGCATTCAGCTAAGTGCATTCTCCTCTTCATTAAAATCACGAGTGAGTGGCACACCTTTGATTTAAATTCAATTTCTTTTAGATCATTTCATTACCGCTTATCTATTTGCCATTTTTCCTCCCTAAAATTGAGCTTTTTTTTTTTCTCTCTCTCTCTCCTCCATTTCTTAATCACAGAGGATTAGAGTAATTAATGTCATTAAACGATTTCCTACCCAGAATATAAAAGAGAATTTTATTAAATTCAACTAAGGCTAAGTAGTGGAATTGAAAAGGCAAAAATCAAAGAATAAATATATAGGCTTTCATTTCACCTCCCGTGTTTGTCCAGACTCTTGAATTCAGTTCTTCCTGGGTGGGCCGGGTGACACTTTGTCCCAAGTCACCTTCTTTCATTCTGCTGCCACACGTACTGGCAGGAAGCCACCAGATGAGGACAGTTCTGTTCAGAAGTCACGCAGGTTGGATGTTGATGATACTGTGGGCCAGGGCCGGTGGCACTCAGGGTGAGGTGATCACCTCAGATGGCACGTTGATACGGGCAGAATTTTTTAACATTACAAAATGTAGTGACCAAGGGAATTTACAGAGATCTTCAATTATTTGCAACTTTAAATATGTTGGGTATTTTTTTTGGTAATTTTATTTAGTGGTGGACCAGAGGCTAGGGATCTGCACTGGCAATATCGGAAAATGACCGGATGGAATCTCATAAAACGTCACTAGTGACACTCCTTCGTTGGGCCCTTGAACCAGACCCCTTAACCTGCAATTGCTCTGTCCTGAGTATGATGTTAATCCGCATTCAGCCCTGTACGCAGGTCCTCCAACTTGGGGATTGGTGGCAGTGTGTTCAATGTGGTGCTGTGGTGTCACATCTTTGCACGTCTGCACTCGGATCCCAATCTGTGTGGTGGGTGCGGTAACGTGCTGTAATCAGCGCATGCTGCCCACCTCTCCCCTCTCTCATTTAGGGGTTCACTCGGGTAGATCTCAACGCTCATCCTGCAAAGTAGATGGGTCACCTTGGAACAACCTGAACCTGTTCAAAAATCCTTCTCTCAGAGTTTTTTTCTTGCCTCACGCCCTATTTGAGATGGGATAAGCTCCAGCAGACCCCTGCGACCCTTTTCAGGACTAAGGAGGTTGGAAAATAAATGCATGAATAAGTGAATGAGTACTCGGGCGTCAACATAACCACAGCTCAAATGTCTTAGACAGTAATGGCGCAATGCACGACTTGACGTGAGCGTTCCTAGTTTTCATCCTCTTTCTTTCTCTGTACGTTCGTCATTCGTTTGCTCAGATGCTGCTACTGGAGTATGTGAATTTCCCCTTGGGATTAATAAAGTATCTATCTATCTATCTATCTATCTATCTATCTATCTATCTATCTATCTATCTATCTATCTATCTATCTATCTATCTATCTATCTATCTATCTATCTATCTATCTATCTATCTATCTATCTATCTATCTATCTATCTATCTATCTATCTATCTATCTATCTATCTATCTATCTATCTATCTATCTATCTATCTATCTATCTATCTATCTCCTTCCATTGATTGTTATATAAGCTGCAAAAAGGCAATGAACAAGAGAATTTGGTCCTGAGCTGTGGACCATAGGTGAGGAGAGGGAAGTCAGTCAACTGGCACACCAAGATCTTTGTGTTTAGACTCACCTTGATGTGTTGATGGGCCAGTGATACCCAGAGTTAGGTCATCTGGGGCTTTGTACACACTTGACAAACAAGTTGGGACTGAAAAGTCAGACACGGAACAGTTTACAATGAAGGTACAAATTATAAAAACAGTGTACCCTGTCCGGGATAGGGTTATGGAGATGCACTCCTAGGGCCAGGCCTGGGAGGGTATCATTTGCTGGCAAGCAACTAGTGGATCCTAAAAGCGGGTTTAGTAAATGGATGGCGTGCCGGTGTGTCTTATTCTTTGAGACATTGCATTTCAAGGAAGCCTGTTACGCCAAAGACATTGCGTACCGCAGCTTTTCAAAGAAAAAGAGCTCTGACTAATCAAGCTTTTTCACCATGAGTGCGAGTCAGACATTGAGGTCTGAGTCATCTTTATTCCAAGAACAACAAGGTTTTATTATTTAATGAATGCACACACACAAAAAACTGAAATTCTATACGATGGACCGTACCGGCATTTCATTTCATTCAGTGAATGTGATGAATTGAGCGTTTAAGCCAAGTTGGATTCCTCACTGATTTATATGTTTTCGCTACTGGGAGAATTATATCTTTGCCAAATGAGGAGAGTCATTGATTAATAGATTGCAGTTCAAGGAAAAGGAAAATAAGAAGAGCAGCCGGGGCAGCAATCCGCCGTAAGAGCTGTCAAAGTACGAGCTGCAGAGGATGCAGGCAGGTCCTCTTAATACCGGCAGTCACCGTTCAGGTTGAGAGTGAAAGGATCTCAATAGACAACCTGAATATAAAAGTCGATGAATTTAGCACTTGGAATGTCCCACATAGGCAGCTAATCGTGTAAGTCTCTCGACATCTCTTAGCGCATGCCTCACTCACCAGATGGAGTATCATCCTTGTGCAGCAGTTATGGTGGCTTGCTGAGGTCCATCTCCACCAAAGATGCAGAACCTGCCGATGGCGTTGTATATGACTGCACAGAGCAGTGGCTCCTAATGTTTTCTATAAAATGTTTGATTTATGTTTGCACCCCTTGAAAAAGTAATATCACATTTGAGGATGAAGGAGTCAAATTTCTCATTTGTGAACCATAAATTGAACCTTATACAGTACTGCAGGTGAACAAATCAGACTGAAAAAAAGAATTTTTAACTCAAGCAATTTATGTTTATAAATCTCAGTAATCTTGTAAATGTGTCTCCCATGAGGCTTAGACAATCCCACGTAGCATCAGTCACCACGACAAACTGACACATGATCACCGATCGATGGGTTTGGGGGATTGGAGGACCCCTTGTGAAGCAACGGGTGCTAAGTAAAGTGAGTGCAATCGATGATATGACCCCCCATAACATCCACCCTGTGTGACAGTGCGGGTTGGCTTCATGCTCCCACTTCATTTTTGGGAGCCTCTTGAACCCAACACCGTCAATACCGTAACCGGATGAGCATGGCAGATGAGGACAAAACACACATGGAGCAAGGGGATGGTGAAAAGTGTTCAAGTGCTTTTATTAAAAGGAACAAATCAAAACAGGGTTCAAAAAGGGTGCAGTGCTCCAAAAGCCTTCCACGAATAATCAAGTCAGGGAACGTGTGGTGGTTACAATCCCATAAATAGAAAAATCCATTAAAAATGAGGTTAAAACCGTCTGGCAGGAATCTCATTTAAAATCTGCCAGCCCTGGTGGCCTTCCTTTAAAACTAACACCTCTATGGCTTATCCTATTCAGACTTTGCAAAACGGAGAGATGTCGACCAGCAGGTGCAGACACCCATTTCATCTGGCACGTGTCCCTGCCACCAGTCCCACGGCGTCTGTGTGCAACCTCCAAGCCCGGCTCTGCCCGAACCGCTCTCTGTACTTCCACCGTTGCCATTGGCTCCACCCGGAGAAAGGAGTTCCTAAAGGAGCTCTACAGGAGCAACCAACAGCCCCCTTCCTGAGTGACGACCACACTCTCCTCTTAGGGCTTCACTCCCGTCCATCTGCTTCTGTTCGTTCCACCAGCTTGTTTTCTCTCCCGCCTGCCTGCTTCTTCTCCCGTCTTTTAACCTCTGTTCTTCCATTCTTTTTTTTAATTTTCATTTTTTGTAGGCTGCGGAGCGGTTGCCTGATTTCTGCCCCAGGCTGATATTGAGACAATCAGACCACCCGCGTGTGCCACCAAGGCAACGACTGGTTGACCGACCACCTCACACCAACCCAGAGACAAGCCGTCCTCACAGACAGTTATTCACACCTGCTCCACTGCCCAGTGCGAGCTTATTCATTATTTATTTATTTATTAAATTCTTTCTGAGCCGTGGACCCCCTATACCACACCCTGCAGTTCAAAAACTGACGCACTGGCCGCCCAGTTAAAATTGCTGCGCTACTGCCGGAGACATGGGCTGAGTTTAAGCAGCAGGTGTTGCATCCAATTCAGTCCCCCTTGACCCACTCCCAGGCAAAAATGTCAGTCGAACCCCAAAACCCCAAAAAGAGCTTGCACAGACATCATTATTAGACCTCTCTCTTCTCTACAGGTCATTACAAGGTCCAAATTCTAATCTCTTAAAATGAATGCTCTTCCCACAGCGGGAACACACATTTCTGTGGCTCATTCACGGGTGACAGTTGCACGTCCAATGCTTTGTTCTTTCATATCATAGAACAGGAACACTCACTAATAAATGACTTACGAATGATGGCACCACGATAAAGTCAGACAGCGCGCCTCACTCAATTCTGACGAATCACAATTCTTTGTCGCATCCACTGCAATGGCATTAATGCACTGCAGGTTGGGAACATCTGGCCGAGAGCATATTGTCTTGTCTCAAACACAGTGCTCTTTCTCTATAGGTGGTCTATAGCGACATTTCACACGAAGAACTAGCAAGCCCTCCCCAGCAAAATGAAGTGATTGATATTCACTATACAATCTACTCCATGAGTCTCTGTATTCACCAGAATGAATATATTCTATGTATTACCAGCTAGTCCATAATGTACACATCTGTCTGTTCAGTCAATCAGTCTTCAGTTAATAGAGCGCCATTAGCAGCACACACCATCACAGACCTAATAAAATTACACCATACTATCAGATTTAACAACCGAACAAGTACAAATATACCTAATGGATGTGAGAACTGCACCAAGGAGACACTTTGGAAGGATCATAATTAGAATTAATGACGCTATTCTCCGTATACAGAACAGCCTGTGCCACGGCAAATAGCAATGTATTCCATATATTTTGCGTGGGTTTTCCCCCGGGTCCTCCTAGTTTTCTCCCGCACCCCTAAAGATAAGCGCATTACACTAACTGGTAATTAAATCAAACTAAAATTACAGCCAAGCTGTTATCTACATTTGAAGGGAGTAATTCTGTGGGTAAGAAACCCAGCAAACATAAAGAGGCAGGAATCTCAAATTCCGAAAGGTGTGCCTACTTAGAACAGCAAATGTGAATTAAATGCTGATCACATATATTCCTTGTTTCTTTAAAACACCAAGTTAAGAGTGTGCCTATGGCCGCAGCGAGTGGGTTAGCTGTTAATGTATTCAGGTTGAAAGTCACGCCTGGTGTGGAGTTTGCATGTTGTCCTTGGATTTTCCTACAGGCCCATATCCATGAAGATGTGCAGGTTAGCTTCATTTGGGATTGCAGAATGGCCCAGTATGAGTGCTGGGGTCTATACAGTAGGTGTGTGGGTGAGCCCTCCAATGTAGAGGGCCAGTTCTTACCTTGTGTATGAAGTAGGCAAAATAGTCACTAGTCCTCAGCGGCCCTGAATAAGATTAAGTGAGATTGGAGAATGGTATTCCATATTTTCTGACATGCATGTAACATGCCCATCTCCATATGGTATAATGCTTGAGTCTCAGTACCCAGGAGAATGAAGGTCTTGGCTTGTAGTATATTCATTTCCATATAGTGCATTGTTTGAGTCTTGTAATTGCATGTGTTTCCGATTATTGCAGCCCAGTCGATGTCTTCTAGCATCTTTATATAAAATACGTTACCGTGGCTGTCCGTTTGTCTGTCCAGGATTTTAAATCACCTGTAGCTCGCATTGACCTGAAATGTGGTACACATATACTACGTGACGTCTACTGTTATTCCTCTTTTTATTTTATTTTATTGTTGAATCAACTCTCGGCAGCGGCCATGCGGCGCATGCGTATGGACGCTGTTCTCATTCCCTACCACCTTCACCGTCACTTCCCCTACCTCTTCATATCTTAAATCATTCTTGAGGCAGATTGAAGACTTCAGTGCCGGCTTAAATGAAAAATTAACGAAAATGTACTAAGTGATTGCAACACAAACACTGACTTAATCAGTTTTAACGTGAAAAGTGGCCAATGAAAGAAGGGAAGAAGCGGGCCGCTAGGGTGGAGAAAAGAAGAGCAGCTCAGGAATCAGCAAGCGCATCAACCTCTGAGCAAACGAATGATAAACATACAGAGAAAGAAAGAGGATGAAAACTAGAAATGCTCAAGTCCAGTGTATTCACTGCACGTTATTGTGTGGTGCGCCATTACTGGTATAATATATTCAGAGAAGTATGCTTTATTGTTTGACTCTCTGTATGCAGCCCACTCAATGTAATATATTCATTGTTTTATATATATATAAAACATAACATATGGGCGTCACGGTGGCGCAGTGGTAGCGCTGCTGCCGCCTCACAGTTGGGAGACCTGGGGACCCGGGTTCGCTTCCCGGGTCCTCCCTGCGTGGAGTTTGCATGTTCTCCCCGTGTCTGCGTGGGTTTCCTCCGGGCGCTCCGGTTTCCTCCCACAGTCCAAAGACATGCAGGTTAGGTGGATTGGCGATTCTAAATTGGCCCTAGTGTGTGCTTGGTGTGTGGGAGTGTTTGTGTGTGTCCTGCGGTGGGTTGGCACCCTGCCCAGGATTGTTTCCTGCCTTGTGCCCTGTGTTGGCTGGGATTGGCTCCAGCAGACCCCCGTGACCCTGTGTTCGGATTCAGCGGGTTGGAAAATGGATGGATGGATGGAAAACATAACATATGGGCGGCATGGTGGCGCAGTGGTAGCGCTGCTGCCTTGCAGTTAGGAGACCCGAGTTCACTGCGTGGAGTTTGCATGTTCTCCCCGTGTCTGCGTGGGTTTCCTCCGGGCGCTCTGGTTTCCTCCCACAGTCCAAAGACATGCAGGTTAGATGGATTGGTAATTCTAAATTGGCCCTAGTGTGTGCTTGGTGTGTGGGTGTGTTTGTGTGTATCCTGCGGTGGATTGGCACCCTGCCCAGGATTGGTTCCTGCCTTGTGCCCTGACTTCACGCTTCCCCATCCCCGCAGCCTCTGTCTCGGCTTAGCACGAATATATTGCTCCTGCAAGCGAACTATAATTCTTAGTGTGAAGAGAGAAGTCGCAAAATCAACTGGAATGTTCAAGCAAATTATGGAAAAAAAACCTGATCTAAATCCACTAAGTATTTCTCTCGTGAAAAGCAGACAGACATACAGACAGACAGACTTTGGATTTTATATATATATATAGAGAGAGATAATATAATATAATATAATATAATATAATATAATATAATATAATATAATCTATTCATGGCCACATAGGATATTGTTTGAGTCTCAATAAACAGCCCTGCCAATATCTTTGCATGTGTTATGTTCATATTCATATGGATTATTATTCAAATGTCAGTATACAAGGGAGTGAATGTCTCAGCTTGTAATATATTCATATCCATATAGTGTATCATTTGAGTTTTGGTGATACATGTGTTCATACCATTGTGTTTTTTTTATTTGACTCTCAGTATACAGCCCTGTCAATGTCTTAGTGTGTAAAATGTTCACATTCATATGGTATATTATTTGAATTTCAGTAAATAGGGGAGTAAATGTCTCAGGCTGTAATATGTTCAAATCTTTATGGTACAGTATATTGTTTGAGTCTCAATGTAGAGGGGAGTGATTATCTTGGCTTGTAATATTTTCATATCTACAGTATATGTTATATTTTTTGATTTTCAGTATACACCCCAGTCATAATATATTCATAGCCATATGGTAAATTTTTTGAGTCTTAGTATGTAGCCCCGGTCAATGTCTTTTAGCATATAATATGTGTGCTATATTATTAAATCAAGTATACAGGGGAGTGAATGTCTCAGGGTGTAATATATTTGTATTTATATAGCATGTAATATGTTCAGATTCATATGGTATATTATTTGAGTCTCAGTAAACAGTGGAGTAAATGCCTCAGGCTGCAATGTGTTCATATCTGTATAGTGCCTTGTTTGAAATTCAGTATACAGAGAAGTGAGAGTTTCAGCATGTAATATGTTCAGATCTTTATGGTATATTGCTTGAGTCTCAGTACACAGGGGAGTGAATGCCTTGGCTTATGAATATATTCATTTTCATATATTTATTTTCTTCAAGTCTCACTAAAAAGCATATTGAATGTCTTATTATTTATGGTCCATAGGTTGTTCATAGAGTGTAGGTATAAATTTGAGAATATAACTTATTGTGTATTTATATCTGTTAAGTAGGTTGTGTAAGTCTCAGTGTACAGCACTATTAATGTCTCAGCATACAATGTTTTCATAAGCTTGTGGTAAATCAGTCAGTTCTCAGGGCACAGAACAGTCAGCTCTCTACATCTAATGTATTCCTAGCCAGACAGTACACTGTTTAAGTCTGAGAATGCAGCAGATTGAGTGTCTCGGCATGCAGATCCATTCAGCTAAATAAACAAATACAGTATAATAAACATTATGTGAGTATTTTAGGAAAGACATAAACATCCAGAATTTCTGAAACTTAAAATTTGAATTCACTACGACAAAGCTGATACTGTGCCTACAGCAAGATGAGGACAGGAATTCTGTGATGGAGCCCACAGCTGGAATAAAATCCTGCAGACACACTGAGAAGCAGTTTGAAAGTTGGGTGATTAGGTATTTAAAGAAGGAAGCGTTTGTTGAATGCAGATTACTTATTCCATCATTAATAGAAATAAAAGGTCTGATGTGTATTCAGATCATAGTGTCTGGGCCGTATATATTTATTTATCTATCCATTTATGTATTTATTTATATAAAGAGCTTCTGTAAAAAGCCAAATAATCCCCTGGGGACAAATAAGGTTCTATCTATCTATCTATCTATCTATCTATCTATCTATCTATCTATCTATCTATCTATCTATCTATCTATCTATCTATCTATCCATCTATCCATCTATCCATCCATCTATCCATCTATCCATCTATCCATCTATCTATCTATCTATCACTAACAGTAGGCCACACTTGCTGGTGCTTTTTCTTAGAGTGATGTGGCTGTAAATGACATGTGTGGAGATTGTTTCGGAAATATATATATATTTTGTATTTATTACTCAACAACAATGCTCAAAGAGGTAAAATGTATAATATTACACTAATGTATAAAGGTAAATAAACAAACAAACAAATTAAAACAATCTGCCGTTCCTATGTTGGCTGACTCATTTGCCTCTTCCGCATTTCCTTCATAAAAACAGAGAGCTTGAGCTACAATTAAGGCTTTGCTGCATCAAACAGCAAGCCACCCACTGTGCCGGGGGCTCATCCTTGACTCTCTTCAGCTCATTGCTTTCTCTGGTTAGCAAGCCAATTATTTGTGATCGACTCATGTGTAATTGGCAGGGATAACAGGTAAGATCAAGCCAAGCTCTGCAACGTGGAACAAATGCGCATTGTAAAGTGGTGACAGAAAGGCTTTGATATGCCACCCACCATATTATATCAAATCAAAAGCAGAGAAAAATAAATAAATAAATTATTTCATTCATTCATTATCAGTGTCTTTAAAGAAGTTCAGCAATTTCTCCAAACTAAAGAGAGAGAGGGAGACTGTCGTATATAGTATATAGCATAATAAAGAAAAATAAAATGATGCTGTTCTTTGCATGAGATACACTGAAGAAAATATGCAAACTGTTGTACATACTGCTCTGTTCTTCACATGTGACTTACTCAGATAGATAGATAGATAGATAGATAGATAGATAGATAGATAGATAGATAGATAGATAGATAGATAGATACTAATTTTAGTATAGTAGGCAGGATAAGATACTTTCTGCATAGTTTATAGTGTTTCAGAGTTTATTTGAAATGGACACATTTTCCATTTTTGCCCATCAGTCTGTGCTGAATAACCCATAATGACAAACTGAAAACAAGTCTTCAGAAAGGTTTGCAGATTTATTAAAACTCAAAAACAGAAATCTCTCATTCATCTGAGCATTCAGACCCTTTGCTATATATGTCTTACCTTATTGGCAGTAAGTCCAGCTTCTAGACATCTTGGGTAAGTCTCTACAGGCTTTGCTTCCCTGGACCTGGGCAGTTTATCCCATTCCCTCTTGGCAGATCCTCTCCAGCTCTGTTAGTTAGTCTCTGTAAACTGCCTCATTCAGGTCTCTTCACACACGTTCTTTGGGGTTTAAGGCTGGGCTTTGGCTGGGCCAGGCGATTGAGGATTGAGGTCAGGCGAGTGAGCATGGGGGCCAGTCAATGGTATCAATTCCTTCATCCTCCAGGAACTGCCTGCATACTCTCACCACATGAGGCCAGGCATTGTTGTGCACCAGGAGGAACCCAGGACCCACTGCACCAGCATAGGGTCTGACAATGGGTCCAAGGATTTCATCCTGACACCTAATGGCAGTCAAGGTGCTGTTGTCTAGCCTGTAGAGGTCTGCGTCCTTCCATGGATATGCCTCCCCAGATAGACCATCACTGACCCACCACCAAACCGATCTTGCTGAATGATGTTACAGGGAACATAACATTCTCCATGGCTTCTCCAGACCCTTTCACATCTGTCACATGTGCTCAGGGTGAACCTGCTCTCATCTGTGAAAAGCACTGGGCACCAGTGGTGGACCTGCCAATTCTGATATTCTATGGCAAATGCCAATCGCGCTCCACGATGCCCGCTAGAGAAACTAGAGGCCCTCAGGCCACCCTGATGAAGTCTGTTTGTTTGTTCAGAGATATTCACACCAGTGACCTGCTGGAGGTCATTTTGTAGGCTCTGGCAGTGCTCATCCTGTTCCTCCTCACACAAAGGAGCAGATACCAGTCCTGCTGATGGGTTAAGGACCTTCTACGAGGGGCCCTGTCCAGCTCTCCTAGAGTAATTGCCTGTCTCCTGGAATCTCCTTCATGCCCTTGAGACTGTGCTGAGAGACACAGCAAACCTTCTGGCAACGGCACGTATTGATGTGCATTCCTGGAGAAGTTGGACTACCTGTGCCACCTCTGTAGGGTCCAGGTATCGCCTCATGCTACCAGTAGTGACACTGACCGCAGCCAACCAGTGAAAAAACAGATGAGGAGGGACAAATGTCAGTGGCCTCCACCTGTTAAAGCTTCATTCCTGTTTTGGGGGTCATCTCATTGTTGCCCCTCTAGTGCACCAAAGCAGCTGAAACTGATTAACAAGCCCCTCTACTACTTTACTGACCAGATCAATAGCCCACAAGTGTCATTGACTTGATGCTATACTCGCATTAAAAAGTGGTCCTTAAATTTTTTTGAGCAGTATACATTTGCAAACTTTTCTGAAAACATGTTTTCACTTTGTCATTCAGGATTATTGAAAGTAGACAGATGGGCCAAAAAATGGAAACTGGCTCAATTAAAATTAAATGTACATCATAATAAAGTGGGCAGAAAGTGAAGGGGTCTCAATATTTTCTGAATCGACTGTATGCTGCCTTTCCATGCACTTAATTTCCAGTAATGAGTTGTAAAGTTGATTGCTCAGTGTGTGTAAGGGTAGAGTGAGTGCTCAGGGTCACACGGGAATGTATGACAACCTTCTGGCTTCAAGTCCAGTGCTTTATCTTCTAGGCCGCATTATTTAAGAGCTCAGCCTGTGGATTTAGAAATGTCCATCTGTTGTTCTGAACCCATCAGGAGAGCGTCGGTGCAATGTTTGCCACAATGTGGAAACCCACAAAAACTGAGGAAACCACATACACTCCAACACAAGCATAGTGGAGCAATTTAGAATCACCAGTTGACCTAACGTCCTCATTTCTTGGAAACTCTATACAGACCGTTCAATCCCAGATCTCAGACCACAACGCTTGTGAGTTGCATCATCAGATTTACAAGTCGATGACAAAATCGTTCTTCCTTAAGAATCGAGAAGCCTTATATGCCACGCTAAACCAGTTGCTCTTTGCCAAGCCCTGGACGGCAGCACTTCTTCTGAGAGTTCATGGCAGGCTCACCCAGCAGCCAGCGCTCTCAGGTGAATCTTAAAAGGATCAAATGTGGTCCTCTTCTGACAGAATGATCTGAAATGTTTGCAATTCAAGCGAAGTCTGCGTTTTTTGACCTCACGTCTCCACAGTGACCTTGACTTCATCCATAATGCATGAAGAGAATTGCAAGAGGCTGCTGTGAATGCTGGGAAAGTGTTTAGGCCACGGAGATTCCTCAGGCGATACACTTGTGCTTTATGAGAGTGGCACAGAGGTCTACTGATGGTACACAGTAACCTGTACGGAGACTGCCAGTGGCGGTCACAGACGTTTTGCTTTCATGTTTTCAACCTTCGCTCAGCACTTCTGTTGTTTCAAGTGCAGGGATACTGAATCACAAAGTTGAACTGTCTCAGTCAGAATACTGATGTGTTCACCGAATGTACTAATCCCATCCGTTTCTTAAAAATCCCTTTATCCACTACATGGTCACAGTGACATGAAGCCCATACAGTACCTGCAAGACTGGACATACAGAAGGAACCATGCCAGGACAGAGCACCACCGACTTAAACTGGGGTCAATTTACAATTGTCAATTAGTCAAAAATGGGGGAAGCCAAAGAAAACCCCATGAGGAGGACTGGTAAGCGCACTACATAAAGTGACCGGTACCTAGAACTACTAGGCAGCAGCACTACTCACTGCGCCATCAATGAAACACTTCATTTAGAAGGAATTTGATTCAAAGCACTTGGTGCTGAAAGAAGCCATAACAAGATTTTCAAATATAATCATAAATTTGCATAATTATTGAGAAAACAGAAGAAGACACTGTAAAATATTGGGATCTCCCCAATAGCAACATTGATTAGCTACAAAGCTAACAAAAATAATGAAAAATCATTTATATGGACAAAGCAATGCATAGTTTAGTTAATTGTGGATGCTTTTCACGCTTCTGCTAAAACCAACCCTTCTGATAAAGCTCCACCAATCCCAGGTCCAAATTTTAACTCCAAATTCCAGCCATCACAGCATTTATATGGAGCCTGCCAACCTTCATACATCAGTGCCCCTCATGGGGTCTGAACTAAAATGTCGACTTCAGGTACTTCATGGTACTTAAATGGATACGGAGCAGCAAGAGGTAGGACTTATGGAAACTTCTGGAAGTGTTATCGTTGCTCATGATAGGACTCCTTCTCCATTCTCGATCTGGAAGAGGAAGAACAGTTAGTGCATGTGCTATGTCACAGCCTACTCTAGGTATGTCATCACTCCCTCGGCATGGGTGTGTAATAATATATGGAAATGATTATTGGTTTAGCTATTTCTGTTACGACATTATAGCTGCAGATAACCATAAATGGTGTTCCTCCAAAATCAACAAACCAGCTGGAGAAGAAGAAGAAATAGACGTAAAGGTTTAGTAGAAGAAAGTGAGGGAGGCAGACATGAAAGATCATCGATAGATAGATAGATAGATAGATATGAAAGACTCTATATGATAGATAGATAGATAGATATGAAAGACTCTATATGATAGATAGATAGATAGATATGAAAGACTCTATATGATAGATAGATATGAAAGACTCTATATGATAGATAGATAGATAGATAGATAGATAGATAGATAGACAGATAGATAACGACAAAAGAAACAAAGATTTGGGGCACTGTGGTGAATCCCATTTAATTGGAGGATCAAAAAAAGCAAAGAAAATAGCAAAATGAAGTCTTTTCAGATGCGAGTCTCAATTAACTTACTCCAAGATGGTGGAGGAGCCGCTTTTCACTTGACAGGCCAAGTAGAGGCAGGTTCAGGTGTTCAAGAAGCAAAAGTCACTTCATTTGGAATGCGATTGTCAATCACTACATAGGGAGGAAGAGAAAAGGCATTAGGCAACAGCGCCAACCCCTGGTTGAGAGTGTAATTACATTTATATGAGCCTTGAAGTTGTCTCCCAAGTGCACTAGATAGATAGATAGATAGATAGATATACTTTATTTCATATTTTCTTACGTGCATATACACAATGGTTAGTTTATCTGAGCTTAAACATATACGATCTAATAACTATAATAACACATTTTTAGTATTTGCTTTAACATTTGTGTATGTTCCAGTATTCTTCATTTATTTCTATGCCTCTCAGTTTCTTCTCTCTCTTGACAATCATCTTAAGAGTCATTGTCATGTGCCACCTTCTGTCCAATAGGGCATCTTCCTGCTATACTCCTGTTTAAACACACACTATTACAAATAATGCTTGTCTCCCCAGTTTATTCACTTAATTCTTGTATATATGGTACTTTCAACAAGCACTATTACATACATAGGGTCTCTAGAGAACCAGCATATATATCACATATCCATCACATTTTTTTCATGATCATTACTGAGCGATGATGACAATATTAAAGGCATTAAAGTACATACAATATTTTGTTAGACAGAATGCAATGCAGAACCCTCAGTTAAATCCGTGAGTATTTTGGAGGTGATGTAAGCAGCTCATTTTATGAAGAAACTTTGCACCAAGATGTCTTGAAAGTTTCAAACATCACACTTGTGACACACTGACAAAAGGTCAGGATGAGCCCACATATGCGGTTTTGCAGCCTGAAAGCCATTGATTTCTTTGAAGCATTTTGCCTTGGCGTTTGATTACCACCTTCAAGGCATTAATGGTTTTAAAAAGTACATCACCTTCAGGAAGCGTCAAGTCTCCTGTTCAAGTCGTCTCTTTCTGTTTGATTTATAAGCCTCTTATCTGTTCTTTCTTTCTTGCTGAAGGCTTTCAGGATGTAAACTAAGTCGCTGAAGCCCTTAGGAATTAAATGCTAATGATACTAGGATTAAGAACCCATTCTCTAAGAATAAGGCTTTGTTTCAAAGTTAAATTACATTATTCCATATAATAATAATTAGATGAATCTCAACATTAAACTTTTGGGATGCTTTTTTAATCAAACTAGACTACTGTAGATACTTTGAAAATAATAATGAGGTGAGATTTGTGGTCCGTATTTATCGGGCGTCTCAGAGAAGGAAAACAGTCCTAACTGGCTTAAAAGTCTCAGAGTGATGCTTTTTTGGTCCCACTCTGAAGAACTGGAATAAAAGCATTTTAGCGATTTTCCTAATGTCCATAGGAATTTAGGAGAGCTTAGGAGCTGTTCTGCCTCCCTAGAAGCTCACTGCAGTCTACACAACAACTACTATAAGTAACAATGTTGTAAAAGAAGGAGAGGACAACGATAAAAAGTTGAGGTGCCAAAATGGCCACCCCATATAACTGAATGTATCCAAAAGTCAAAAATACGCAATTATGGCGGAGTCGTCTCTGCAGAGAACTTGCGAGGATGGAGAGTTTCCCGCTTTCAGTCCTCCCAGCAGGAAGAGGAGGGTCCAGGTGGTTGGACGCCGGAAGTGACATCAGAGGTGTTCTAGCCGTCAATCATCTGGTCTGCAGAGGGAAAAAGAGAGAAAGATGTTAAGACACAGCGCCAACCCCTGGTGTGGCGGTAGAATTACAGTCACTAGAACACTTCAGCTGTCCCCTGACAATGCGTTGTGTATAAACTATTGCTAGGGCACATGGAGCCATCTAGAAAAATTCAAAATGAAAGTCAAATTCTGAAAATGCCAATGGCCACACAATATATGGTTTCATTTTAGAGTGTTTTCTGTTTACTTACAAAGAAAACTTCATTTCAAATCGCACATTAGCTCTGGTAGGGTGGCGTGATGGATTGCATTAGGCGTCTACTGAGCTGTTTGATTTGTCCTCCTCTATGGAATGGCCATGCTGGGATAAAGTGGGACCTGGGTGGAATTCAGGAAGAGCAATGCACACTCGCATCAACTCCATTTCAGAGGCGGGCATCTTTGATTTGATGCAACCTGATAGAAAGAAGTTCTTTTGTACATCAAAACCAGTTGGGGCTTAAGGGTGGAGGTGTGTGTGTGTGTGTGTGTGTTTGCAGTTCAAGTCCTGAAAAAAATCAAGGAGTCCTGTGGGAACAGCAGGCTGTCACCATGCTGGGGTGGGCAGTGACCCTGAGCGATGAGTCTTAGGAGTAAATATGACAGGGACCAATATCACGGAGCCAAAGGCGGACAAGGAACGAGAGCAGCTGAGCCAGCTGCTCCTGGGGATACAGAGCAAGATGATTGCTTCGGAAAGAAGGACAAGCGGCGATGTGCGGTTTGATGTCGTCAGCCTTGGCGGCAGCGGCCACCCGCTTTGTTTCACTGACAAATTGCAAGCAAATTAGCATTTCAGATGAACCGCTGTTTCCGAGGCGTAATTCATTAATTCATGTGCCAGGTTATCCGATCTTGTGTTTTGTGGACTGTGAACCATCTGGATGCTGTCGGAGTGGCCGAATCCAAAATGTATGGGTTGGGGGGCATACGTTCATGTGTCTCTGTGTTTGAGTAACGTTTGTGTGCGTTTACATGTCAGACCGAGTCTGCGTGCTGCTGCTGCTGCGGTGTGCTTGGCTGTAAACAGGACTGGTAGTGGCCGAGATTTCTGGGACATACTGTTGAAACACTGGCACGCTATGCTGTTATACGAGTCAAACTTTTCTGAAAACATCTTTTAGCTTTGTCGTTTTGGGTTATTGAGTGTAGATTGATGGGCAAAATTGGCAAACGTATGCATTTCAAATGAAATAATAAAATGTGTGCAGCAAGTGAAGGGGACTCAATACTTTCTGAATGAGTTTTCCCCCCATAAGCTTTTAATTTGAGGATTTAATGCTCTGGAACAATATACGTTTTGCTTTAAGATTGTCCTTTCTAAGTATGATTGACCGATGCTCTACAATTTTGATTTGTTTAGCATACTTAATTGTGTTAATTCTGCTTATCCTACATTGTGGATTGGTTATCAGTAAGCAGGTTCATTTGTATTCCTTGCAGATTTCATGGCAGTTTCTTTTCTAAATAGGATCCATTTTATGTTTTAAACTGTAGTGCCAGGGTGTGTACCATGTTAGCCATTATGGATGCAATGAGAATGGAAGCAAAATGACACCTTTAATTGGCTAACTGAACAGATTACAACAGGCAAGCTTTCGAGGCAGCTCAGACCCCATCTTCAGGGAAGTGGAAGTACAGAAACTGGAGTTCCCTGCCCGTGTAGTAGTGAAACAGGAGAAACTTTAAAAAAGCAATAAACAAACTGGTATCGCTAGCTAAGCGGAGGCGAGGTATGCTGCAAAACATGGCGAGAGGTACTCTTTACAGATTCTTTCTATCACATATACTGATAAATTTACAACTACAGCGGAACCTCGGTTTGTGAGCATAATTCGTTCCGGAAACATGCTCGCAGTCCAAAGCACTCGTATATCAAAGTGAATTTCCCCATAATAAATAATGGAAACTCAGATGATTTGTTCCACAACACAAAACTATTCATATAAAAATGATTAATACAAAATATAAAGTAAAAATACATAAAACAAATTAACCTGCACTTTACCATTGAAAAGAATCATGGCTGGTGTGAGTGAGTTTCTAAACTCTTGTGGGATTCCACCTAACGGGACGACATGCGGGAGAGCGTCCCAAAGCAATCGCAGTCTCCCAGTGTTGTAGCAGTTCGCCGTAAAAGTGAATCCGGAAAAATCGTGGACATGCTATAAGCGCCTGCCATCGATGGGTGATACAAGGAACAAGGAACATTATAAATGCGCAGGGCACAGTACTACATGGCCACGACCCTGCCTGACTGCTGTGTCTGTGTATAAGAGAGTGGCAGATCCCGCTACAATAAATAACCGCGCTGTTGCTGTTTCAAGCTAAATAATGCTGGTGTTGCTAAAGTACTGAGACTCAGCTTCGTGTTTTGGGGTGCAAGACGGGGACTTGCACATCACAGCACACACACACACCCACACACACACACACACAATGCTGTAGTAAAAAGTATACGCTCATACAGATGTTGACTATATAAGTGAGGCATGCCGACTCAAACGGAGAATAGGAGACGATTGCCCACAATCCCACAGTGAGAGAGAGAGAGAAGAACCATCAGTTCAGCTGTGATCACATGACGCTCAGCAGACAAAGCTTATAGATACTACTCATATTGCAAGACCTCGCTCATTTATCAAGTCAAAATGTATTACAAATTTTAGCTCATCTTGCAAAACACTCGTAAACTAAGTTACTCGCAAACCGAGGTTCCACTGTATTTTAAATTGCACACAGACTTTATGGAAACGCTGTATGTATGTATGTATGTGTATATATATATATATATATATATATATATATATATATATATATATATATATATATATATGGAAGAGAAGGTCTGTGATACGGTTTGCATATTTGCAGCTGGAGGTCCACAAAGGGAGAAAAAAATGAATCACGTATCATAAAGTAGTTTATATTCCTGAGCTTTGAACTTTTCTCCCTTTGTGGATCTCCAGCTGCAAATATATATATCCATCCATCCATCCATCCATTTTCCAACCTGCTGAATCCGAACACAGGGTCACGGGGGTCTGCTGGAGCCAATCCCAGCCAACACAGGGCACAAGGCAGGAACCAATCCCGGGCAGGGTGCCAACCCACCGCAGATATATATATATATATATATATATATATATATATATATATATATATATATATTGTGGTACCCGGATGGAGGTGGTACCCAGCCGGGACGCCCGAGAAGATCAGAGGAGGGCTTGTGCCTCCTCCAGACCTCGAGGGGGGCGACTGCCCTGGGGGCCGCGGGTACAGAGCTGGAAAGCTCGACCCTGTGGGGGCCCGTGGTCACCGCCAGGGGGACCCCAATACCTGGAGGACCATGGACCGCAGCACTTCCGCCACACCAGGAAGTGCTGGGGGGAAGAGGAGCAGGGACACCCGGAGTGCTTCTGGGGAGACAGCCGGCACTTCCGCCACACTGGGGCGTGTCGGTGGGAGATTGCCAGGAACACACCTGGAGCACAACCGGGTGCTTATTTAAAGGGGCCGCCTCCCTTCAGAGATGGACTTGAGTTGGGTGGAAGAGTGGACAAGGTTTCTGGAGGAGAGAAGGAGGCGGTCTGAAGAGAGAGAGAGAGAAGGCATTGTGTTGGCCTGGACTGAGGGGTATTGGGGCTTGTGTGAGCAGTGATAGATAGTATCATGAAAACCCTAAATAAATGTGTGTGGGGTAATATAAACGTGTCTGCCTGTCTGTGTCTGGGTCATATTCCACAATATATTTATAATATATAAATAAAATGTATCATTATTATTATTATTATTATTATTGGTGATTCTGAGGCTTTTATGCCTAGGCTGAGGTCCAGTATGCTGCATTACCAATCGACTCCAACAGAGGTCTCCCTTTTCTCCCCGTTTCAGTAAAGTGTTTTCTGTGAAATATGCTTTATAAATGTTGACTGACTGATTGACAGATGACAAATGTATTTCTATCGGTTCAGGGGTTCCTAATAAGCGTGAACAAACAAAGACACCAAAAATCTGCCAGTCTGGACATTTCTTTCCTTTTGCTTTTGACAGACAATCCAATCCTGACTGCCAGTTGTGATGGATTACTATAGTGAAAGATTTCAAGAGGCTGAAAGTACCTAAGAACATTCTTACTTTTTAGCTTTTTTTTTAATAAAGTAAACAATCTTGATTAAAATCACTTAAAAAAAAAAAGGCTATACTCAAATGTCAAAATAGCTGATAGAAGTAAAGAAGGCACATTTTAGATGCTGGCGTAAGAGGTCACATTAGGCCCCTCCTGGTCATGAAGTTCCTCACAAGACACAGCTAACAGAGTGAAGGCCTCAAAATGTCTATGACCAGCCCTGATCTGAAATCCCAAAGTAGGCCTCAACCCCGGGCAGTCAAGCCCCCAAATCTACAGGCAGTCTTTGGACTGCACAGGCACAAAAAACAGACTTTTAAAGTTCAAAACAAGTTAGACATGACATCACATTCTGGTGCATTCAGCGACTAAGTTAACTGGTAAGTTGGAGAATTTTGTATTTTTATTTACTTCGTCCAGTCGTCAGTTATTACATTTTTGTTTATTAAATAATTTTATCACAATTGAGTCATATTCAAAAGTAATAGTAGAATAGCGTAGATTCCGTTAAATACGTGCACTTTACAACGGAGTTAAAGCACAGAGAGGTCTGTGGTGGCTCAATGGTGCTCATACTCAGCAGACTGCAATTCACGTGATGTGAAAATGTCATCGACTGATGTGTGTGTAGTGGTGGTGGGAAAGTCAGGCAGACATTTTCCAACCCGCTATATCCTAACACAGGGTCACGAGGGTCTGCTGGAGCCAATCCCAGCCAGCACAGGGCGCAAGGCAGGAACAAACCCCAGGCAGGGTGCCAGCCCACCGCAGGGCACACACACACCCACACACCAAGCACACACTAGGGACAATTTAGGATCGCCAATGCACCTAACCTGCATGTCTTTGGACCGTGGGAGGAAACCCATGCAGAGAACATGCAAGCTCCATGCCCTGTGGTGGAGGGTCTGTAACTAATTGCTGTTCAATTTTCTAAAACATAACATTATTGAAAGCATTCCCAATAGGGTAGAATCCAGCAATTAGAAATAGAAAATTAACCATTAATACAAAACGACCAATACTAGCCTAAAATCAGTATCAATATTACCCTAAGAAAGGAGAAAAGGAACTGAAATACGTTCCCCATCTAGCTATTAATATTAGTTCAAACACAATAATTTGTTAAAATTATATAAATAAATAAGAAATTGAAAAGGAAATGATTTATTGTACAGGCATAATGGGAATATGAGTGGATCACGATGGGCAAGAAGATCAGAGGCTTGTTGTGATTGTTCGTGTAAATGTGGGACTGAATGATCAGAAGCCGGGCATCAGAGATCAGGGTCTTCAGGCACTGAACCCCGCCACTTCTCTGACGCCAGGTCCAGTGCAAGTAACAACACAACCACTGGTAGTTTTGCCAAGCTTACGTACACATTGTATCAATGATTCAATTACTCAATAAGCCATGCGGCCTGTTAAAGTGAAACTAAATATCTATTCATGAAACCATAATAGACCATAAAATACAAAGAAGTAGTTTTCATGGTTCGACCACAATTATGGAATCTAATCATGCCCAGCAAGAACAAGTGAAATGGATAGAAGGGCAGTGTAACTGAGAGATGGGATAGCCAGTAATGACAGAAGGATCAACATTTAAAAAACACAAAAATATTTGCTTTCTTACCTTAACCCACGATCCACCTTTATAAAGGAATAAGTGTGTGTAGCTAGCTGTCCAGCTGCTGCTATTCCAACAGGTGGCACATCACAAACATTAACATTGATATTACGAATCCAGCACCAAATGGCTTGGAAAAGAGACATATGCATTAACACATTTGTCATCATTCCAACAGATGGTGCATCACAAGCATCTATCTGTCATACAACTATAATGGCATGGACTCTGGGACACTTGGTACGTATGACAGGCGGCTTCATCCAGATACTCCTATCATCCATTCATCCATCCATTTTTCAACCCGCTGAATCCGAACACAGGGTCACAGGGGCTCTGCTGGAGCCAATCCCAGCCAACACAGGGCACAAGGCAGGAAACAATCCCGGGCAGGGTGCCAACCCACCGGATACTCCTATCAGATTATGGCAAATGGTATATTAGAGCATGTCCTGCTGTAATACACCGTGGATCTCTTCTATAGGCTGACACCCTCTTTCTTCAGGTGTAATTTGCCTTCTATCTTTCTTTGACTTTAATCCCTCATCTTGGGCAGTGCCAGAGTGGAGGCTGCACATTCTCTCCATTTTTGCCTGTTTTTTCTCCTGGTGCTGAAGTTTTCCTCCCATATTCCTAAATTGTTTCCTAAAGGCTAAATGGTGAGCAGTGAGTGCAGTTGCATGTTTGACTGAGAACTGGCACTTCTTCTGATGATGAATCAGAGAGAATAAATGTTGGGGTGCCAACCCGTCCATCCGCTTTTGATTCCTGTTGGCTTTTCGAGAAATTTAAAACAAGCAGGCGCTCTACGGTGCACACACAAAAATGAAAACAAACGGAGGTTACCTCTTAGGGCTTAAGCGAGGGATTCTTTGAATGTAAGGTCAAGAGGATGGAGCTCTGTCCACTGAGTGGGACACTTTGATCATAGAAAGCAACCTACTTTTGTCAGTCTCAAGACTTATAGGCGGCGGACCGGAAGGGGTTCAGTCAGCTGCCCACACTTTGAGGGGAACAGAAAAGGACTTGATTAATGGCAGTTGTATTATAGTATGTAAAACAGATGAGCCTGGAGGGTGATCATCTGATGTGTATGTGTGATATGATATACATATATAAAAATATATTGTGATGCGGGCGGCACGGTGGCACAGTGGTAGTGCCGCCTCGCAGTAAGGAGACCTGGGTTCACTTCCTGGGTCCTCCCTGCATGGAGTTTGCATGTTCTCCCTGTGTCTGCATGGGTTTCCTCCGACGGTCCAAAGACATGCAGATTAGGTGCATTGGCGATCCTACATTGTCCCAAATGTGTGCTTGGTGTGTGGGTGTGTGTGCCCTGCAGTTCTCTGGGTTTGTTTCCTGCATTGGCTCCAGCAGACCCCCATGACCCTTGTGACAGGTGGGACGCCCCTTCTGTATATGTTCCGGGGGAGCAGCTATGGACATCTCACTACCTCCCCTGGGACGCTTGGTGGCAGCGTCCCTGGCTGACGATGGTGCCTCAGTTTCCTGCAGGGTTTCCTGAGAAATGGAGTTCTACACAACCCTGTGGGGAGCTGGGGTGGCCACCAGGGGGTGCTGCATGGAGCCAGGAACCCACCTGGACATCTCTACAGCCCCACCCGGAAGTGCAATTAGCCGCAGGTGATCAAGCACCTGGAGCACTTCCGGGTGGGCTATAAAAAGCGCCAGCATCCACCACTCAGGAGCCAGAATTGGGAGGAAGAGGACGAGGTTGCCTGGGAGGAGTGGTGGTGCCAAGGTGGAGAGAAAAGAGTTGTTTTGTGGTGTATTAGTGCTTGTGGGACTATGTTGTGGCTGGAGGGATTACGAGGAAGATGTGCCCTACAGCTGAAGAAAAATAAAGAAACTGTTTATTTTACACGTGCCTCTGAGTAAGTCTGTGCCGGGTCGGGCGCTATATAGCGCCTTTATTACACCCTGTAGTTAGGATATAGCAGGTTGGATAATGGATGGATGGATGGATATTGTGATGCCCGGGCACATAACCCCGACACAGACAGGCAGGACGCAGATTCAGCACACAACACACACTTTTATTTACAGCTGGGGAGTGCTTTTCTCTGCCCAACACAACACAGTACAGCAAAGCACCAACACAGTCCCTTCAGTCCTCCACACAGACTTTGTCCTCTTCCTCCCGACTCTGGCTGTGGGATACTGGCAAATGGCCCCTTCTTATAGGACACCCGGAAGGACTCCAGGTGCCCAATGAGCTTCTTCCAGCATCACTTCCAGGTGTGGCAGAAGTGCTGCCAAATAGGGCCCAGTAAACATTCAGGCGCCCCCTGGAGGTAGGCACGGGCCCCAACAGGGTTGAGCTTCTATGCCTCACTGGAAGCAAAAAGGCCTGCAATCTGTTGGAGAAACTCTCCTGGAAATATTCTCTCCCCCCGGTCCTTCCATAGTCAGGGCGTCCTGGCTGGGTAAGGGCACTGACCGTTTGCCACAATACACACATACACACAGTCCCTGGCCACTTTATTTGGTACACCTTGCTAGTACTGGGTTGGACCCCCTTTTGCCTTCAGAACTGATGTAATGCAACAAGGTGCTGGAAACATTCCTCTGGGATTTTGGTCCATATTGACATGACAGCATCACGCAATTTATCCCCATAAAAGAGAAAACACTTTCTGCCCCCTTCATTCAGAAGAGTGACATTGTAGGAGAAGGTCTGCCCCACAGAATCCCACACCCGATCCACACACGTTTTCTTTTGTAAACTTGACAGAAAGGAAAGAAACTGAAGTGAGATACAACAGAAGACCACGACGGAAGGCATGTAGCCATTCCAGACGTTCAGCTTAAACACTTGTAAAAGCAATAATGGCCACAGATTCGCAAGTCGGAGAGTCAAGTGAAAGATCCCCCAGAAAGAAAGAGAATAACAAGCAGAATCACTGATGGCAGCCTGCAAATGCCCAGATGAGTTAGTTAAATGTCAACTGTTACATTACAAAAGCAAAAAAAAGAAAGATAAATCTGCCTCAATGTCTGTCCTCTTATTTAATATTCATTGTTTTTGCTCCCCTAATGTCTCATCATCTGAGCATGTCAACACATTTGAAGCTCACAGAAATACATTCACCTTTCTTCATTCCAGCAGTGTAATTTATCCATGTTTTCTTTTTTAATAAATAAAAAGGCCATTGAGATTCAATGGAAAAATTGTAAATGTCACTGGTATAGATAAACATTCAGTCGGGAACCCAGCATATACAGGCTTAAAAAGAAGAACATCTGAATAATAACAAAGACTTTCTGAACCCCACCTTATTAATACCCCCCCTTTACAACCTCCTCATCCACCCCCACCTTTCTCCTGCTATATATTGCCTTTGATTCCTGTACGTTGTAACAGTAGGGGGCGCAAGAGCTCCCTTGAACCCTCAGGTACCACGCCAAACACCAGGTAGATGTATAATTATTATTCTTTTTATTATTAATACTAAGCACCCTCCACTCCACACTACTCATATAAATACCAATTCTTCTACTACACAACAATAATTCTCTCTCCTCCTCTCCCAGACACTTAGCCACCCTTCCTCCCAGCTCAGCTCAGTGTCTGGGCTTTCCCACAGTCCTTTTATGCCCCCTGACCCGGAAGTGGTTCCCGTCGAACAATCCACAAGTCCTCATTACTTCCGGGTCAGAGTAAAAGTCCTTTTCTTCAACCCGGAAGCATGTCATTCCTTCTGGTCATGTGGTCATGACGCATTTCCGGGTTATAGGGCATTTTTTTTTTCTGTCCACCCTGGCCATCGGACCTTACTCCTTTTTATGTTAACTAAGGTTGTCTTATTTTAATTTCTTATTTGTCTTTTATTCTTCTTTTCTTCATTATGTAAAGCACTTTGAGCTACTTTTTGTATGAAAATGTGCTATATAAATAAATGTTGTTGTTGTTGTTGATGTAGCAGTCTGAAAGCCTCCCTACAGCGACTCCCGGTGGTCCCCAAGGTATCCAGCAGGGCTGTGTATACAAACTACAAGGTCCATAAGGCCCTGCTGGAATTCGGGGAATCTCCATGCTTTTGGTAGGGTCCACCTGGCGGCCTGGAGGTGTGGGCTGGAATATCCATCACAACGTCTAATCATTTTCCTCTGATGATGGCCCCTGGCAGGTTGTCAAAAGCTTAGGAATAAAAAACTATTTTAAGATACGGGACTCATTTTCCTCCCTTTGTGGATCTCTAGCTACAAATAATGCAAACCATATCACAGATCTTCACTTCCATACCTATATCTGTATATAATTACTAGCTGTGTTAGCCCGTTCTGTAAAAAGAACGGGGTCCTGGAAACTATTGAAATCGTCAGAAAAAAAATTGAAATGTAGAGATGTCAGGTAATTGAAAGGAACTACTCTGGACGTCTCTCTCCTAGGAGGTTTCATTTTGCCGACCTGCTCGCCTTGCTTCTGTATTAGCGGTGGGAGGAACAGTAAAAGGGATACCGTTTTGCCGATGTGCTCTGTATTAGCGACTAAGCGAGTGACTCTCTCTTCGGATGTTTCATTTTGCCAAAGTGCTGGCCTCGCTTGCGTATCCTCGGAGGCGGAGCCCTTAGCCCGACTCCACCTCTCACTTCCAGGCCGGACAGACAGACAGACAGACACACACACATTTCCACACGTAGATGTTTATACGAGGGCAATCCCAAAAGTAAGGTCTCCAAAGCAGTGGGGACGTAGAGAAACTGTTCGTACGACTGTTGGCCACACTCTTGCGAGTGGTGCTTCCTCCACTCCCAAACAAGCATGTGCGGCTTTGCTGGGATGCTCAATCTTGGCTTGGCAGCCCTTGAAAATGGAGCTCCCATTGAACACTACCGCCAAGTGCGAAGTTCACGAAGGAGACCGTCAATTTCTGACGAGACAGTCGCGAAGGTTGAGGAAAACATGTGTAAAGATCGGTGGTTGGAACTTCATCACCCACCAACCCTATAGTCCGGACTTGGCACCCAGTGACTACCACCTCTTCCCTAAGTTGAAAGAACATTTGTCCGGAAGGCAATTCTGCTCCGACAAAGAGGTGAAAGATGAGGTTCAACGCTTCCTGAAGGACATGGCGGCGAGCTGGTATGACATGGGCATTCTAAAACTACCACAGCGTCTACAAAAATGCATCGACCGAAATGGCGATTATGTAGAAAAATAAATAAGTCTTTAACCTTTAAAATGATGTAAACATTATAGAAAATAAATGGTTGTTTGTATTTCTAAAAAAATAGAAGACCTTACTTTTGGGATTGCCCTCGTATATATAAGATGCTAGCCGTGACCCGCGGCTCTGACTGCGTAGAAGTTAAACAGGATAGTGAGGAGGGCCCTTGCCCATCTCCCCACTCCTGACACCACGCTTCCTCCTACCTTCGGCCCGCAGCCTCTGTCTCGGATTAGCACAAATATATCGCTCCTGTCATGAAACTATGATTCTTAGCGGGATGAGAGAAGTCGCAAAATCAACCGGAATGTTGAAGCAAATTCTAGAAAAAAAATGATCCAAATCCATTAAGTAGTGCTCTCGTTCGCTAGCTAGATGGATGTAAGATATGCCCCGACACTGGTGCGTGAGTGAGGAGGGCCCAACCACCTTCCCCTCAGCCTGCTGCGTCTCACTCGGATGCGCGCAAATAAATCGGTATTGCAAGTGAAGTATGATTCTTACCGCAATGAGAGAAGTCACAAAATCAACCGGAATGTTCAAGCAAATTCTAGAAAAACAAAAACAATCTAAATCAGTTAAGTAGTTCTCTCGTGAAAAGCGGACAGACAGACAGACCTAGGATTTTATATATACAGAGAGATATATAGCTGCAAGCATCATATACAACTGGAGGAAGAAAATCTTTTTCCTTTTCTTGGTAAAATAAAAGTGCAGCTTAAAGCATCCACACTATCGACTCCATGTAGTGACCTGATCGAGACTGGAACCTGGCACACAGTGCACACTGGCACAAGGAGAAGGGCACGTTCACAGTGACCTAAGTGGAGCAGTCAGTGAGCTACATGTGATGATAAAGGAAGAACGTAATTAGCTGACACCATCTACAGTATGCAGGGCCGGCCTCATACAAGGACTCTGTTATTGAAACCCCATTATTTACGGTGACAATTGCTAGGGGCATCACCATTTGAGTTTATCATGATTCTTGGATCACAATATGATAATATTATGTTTTTTTTAATAGATTTTGCAATACTTTATGGTTATGTTGCAATTTATAATCTCCATTTCAGGTGTGTTCACATACAATGCAAAAGGCACCTACTGTGGTTGCCATGTCTGTTTGTCTTTCTCTCTGCATGACATAACTCAGCTCTCAATGGACTGATTTTATTTAAATTTGGATCACATGCTCTCCAAAGACATTTGATAGGAGAGGTCCATTTTTAAATAGTAGTAGTTGTTTGAAATTTCAAACACCCCCATTAAAAAGCATTGATACATTCTCAAACTATCTTTAAACAGAGAAACGTTCCGTGCAACTTTAATCACAGATTAGTTGACCGTTTCATATTTACAGTAACTGGCAAGTCCAGTTGGCGCCTGTGTGTCAGTAGCCCCTTTCCAGGATTGTTACTTTGACTTTCGGCAAAACTGCTGGCATCGTCATGCCCTGAATTGATTACTCAGGATTTTACATTGATGGATATTGTGATGCCCCGGGTTCCTGCAGCCTTTGGTGTCTCATCTCCTGGGCCAACGATAGAATTGCAATAATCGAGAGGAGAAGTGACAAGGCTATGAACGAGGATAGCAGTGGTGTGGGGAGTGAGTTGAGGGGCGAATACGATTAATGTTACGAAATATGCAGACCGGGAGATGTTATTGAGGTGAGACTGAAAGGATAAAGTACTGTCAAGGATGACACCTGTGGGGAAAGGGAGACAGAGGAATTATCAATAACAAATGAAAAATGATCAGTTTTGTAAAATGTTGATTTTGTACCAATGAGGAGAACCTCAGTTTTGTCACTATTTATTTAATTTAAGAAAATTTGAAGAAAACCAGAATTTGATTTCTGCTATGCAATCAATAAGTGAGGAGGGTGGAAAGGAAACAGTAGGTTTGCTAGTGAGATAGAGCTGGGTGTCATCAGCATAACAGTGGAAGCTAATGTTATTTTTATGAAAGATATTTCCAAGGGGAAGGAGGTAAATAATGAAAAGGAGGGGCCACAGGACAGAGCCCACCTGAAGTAACAGCAGTAGGTTGGGATGTGAAAGTTTTAAGCTGAACAAACTGAGTGTGGCCTGAGAGGTGGGATCTGAACCAGTCCCACCTTTAAAGTCACTGAGGTCTTCAGTACGACCCATTCTATAGTCAATGGAGATGGCATGGCTACGTATTTGGTTTTATGCACCTGAAACTCCTGAGGTCAACCATTATTAAGAGTGTCCACCTACCTTTGCCAAGTTGTACGTAGCAGGGGTCTTGTGCCGTAAGATTACGGTGGACAGATGGATGGCAGTGGCCACTACTCAGCCGATTACGGCACATGATTTCTCCCCAGCACTGCACTTTCTTCCGGGGCATCTGAACCCCCAGCTGGATGCTCAGCACCCTCATTCTCTGACAATTCTGATAGTCGACAGCTAAATCCATTAAGGACTGTTTACACTCAAAAAAAACTCGAACATCATATATTCATTTTCGGAAAAAATAAAAATGTTCTGGAATCAGCGTTTTTGTTTCACACACAATAAAGCTGACTGCAAACATGCGGCGCGTTTGAAGACGATGACAGCATGGAGACTGCCTTCACTCTAATGTATCCCTCTGACCCCATTGCGTGTCTCTAATGGAGATGTTGCTGGCTCTGATTCACGGAACACAAGTTTGCTTTCTTTTTGTATTTTTTTTTTTTAGTATATCATTTGTGCACGGCAGAGTGAAACAAATCTGCTCTCCCCCCAAGGCTCGTGCTGCTCAGTCCGACTGACTCACTTGAAGCGACACGTCCTGTCGGAGATCAGCAGCTCCTTTCTGATCTTGAAAGACATGCAGGCATATAAATGAGATTCATTGGTTGGGTTCTGATCGATGGACAGTTCTCTATCAGGCTGCTGAGAGCGGTGGTGGGGGCACAATATGTCAAATGACCTGTGCAGATCTTTCTGGTCTAGGAGATCTTAAAATTGCAACCATAAGCAGTGTTGTTTGCAAATAAATCTGTTTGATTGGCAAAAAGAAAAAAATGGAAAGAAAGTGCGTTTAACACCCTGGAGGCAGAAAAAGCATACGAAATCATCATTAGGAAGCCTGTGCACGATGGTGAGATGAAGGCCACATCTGTCATGGATCAGTCTGGAGACACCTGCTCACAACTAAGAGTGGGTACCAAGTCTAAGAGTCTGAGAGGGCTTTCAAGTTCAGCCCTGGCTGCAACCAGCTTCACAATCAGTTAGTCATTGTCACCTTTAACTGAGCTCAGTGTTTACTAGCTGTTTAATTAGTGTAGTTGCGTTAATTAACATCTATAGATTTTTTTGTCATAGTTTTAAACACTTAACTATGTTTTGTTATTTTTATTCACTTTTTTATGGGGAACTTGCTCTCTTAATTATAACTAAATACTGACAATTAACGATCAGCTGGGGGGGACACGGGTGCAAATGACACTGAATGTTAAATGCAGCAGTAAATAATGCATTTGAAGCCTCATCCTTCACACACGGATGATTTCATCTCCATCTAACACACATAAATTCTTCATCCATAATCATCTGACATAACCAGTTTGCAATTTTTGATCTAGAAAGTGGGAAATGATAGCTGACTGAGTTAATGGAGGAGTTCAATTAGAGGAAATAATTACATGTGATGGACAAAACTTGCAAATCCCTAAGACCAGTCTTTTGCTGGGTGTGTGCATATGACACCTAGTGTCACAGTGCCCCCTATAGGTACTAACCCAAACAAAAAAGGTGGTGGTGAGAAGAAACCAAGTAATGTCTACCTGCTCTATAATGGCCTCTCTAAATCTCTGTTCATGTTATCTACTACACTTTGGGGCAGCACCATTACACGGTCACTAGCTTTAAATTCTGTCTTTCAGAAGGTTATTCTTCCTTTACCTTTAGCCATGAAAATGAGGTTGTAATGTCTGTCTGTCTGTCTGTCTGTCTGTCTGTCATTGTTATTCTATGACTAGTGCTTTCACATCTTTCTCCGCTATTTATTGTTCGTTTATTACGATTATAGTTATTTATTGATTCCCTTCTTTAGCTGACTGGCTGCTCATATAAGGCGCTCTGTTTTTTTGTGAAGCAGCCTTAACACAGCTTTTCCGCTGTTTAATAAACGAACGCCATATAAGGTCTTCCTTCAGCACTCCGGTTGTAATATGACCAAGCCGTGCAAGCTTACTGTTGAGAATGCAACGTATAGTTGTACAGGAGAAAAGCAATCTTGCCTGAAATCAATGGCAACCTTTTGTAGGTCTATGAACTTAATTTAAACTTTAGGTTTACACGGTGCTTTGTTTCCGAAGTACCTGCACTCATGAATATGTCTGTATGCATCAGTCGCTTCATATGTTCACGTGAGCCGCTCTCTTGTGTGATGTAAACTTGTATGTCGCGAATATGGTATTGCAAACGGTAGCGGGAGCGTTTCTATAAACTTAATTTAAACTTACGGTTTACACCGTGCTTTGTTTCCGCAGTAGCTGCACTTATGAATATGCTTGTATGCGTCACTCGGTCGCTTCTTATTGTTTCGCTGCCTTCTCAATTGTGTAATGAATGTTTTCTTCAGCACTCTTTGGGGCTCTTCCTTGTTTTGTATGTACTGCGTTCACAGTCAATTCACGTGATTACGTGGGAGGCGTGATGACGCGATACGCAACTCCGCCTCCCACGGCCATGGAGGTGCACTCTATTACAGTATATGGACAAAAAAGAGGTTCCAGTTATGACCATTACGCGTAGAATTTCGAAGTGAAACCTGCCTAACTTTTGTAAGTAAGCTGTAAGGAATGAGCCTACCAAATTTCAGCCTTCCACCTACATGGGAAGTTGGAGAATTAGTGATGAGTGAGTCAGTCAGTCAGTGAGTGAGTCAGTGAGGGCTTTGCCTTTTATTAGTATAGATGCAGACAGTGTTAAGATTAATTTAATTAACAGAATGTGTATCTTAAAAGTGTACTTTAGAATTATTAATGCTCATAATTAGGTGGCAGTGTGGTATAGTGGAGAGATCATAAATTTTAAATTCCCCAAACTTCTAGTTCAATAATCATGATGAACACATGTGACCTTAAACAGGTCACTGTAAAAATTTTATTATGAAGTGTTTTATCTATCTATCTATCTATCTATCTATCTATCTATCTATCTATCTATCTATCTATCTATCTATCTATCTATCTATCTATCTATCTATCTATCTATCTATCTATCTATCTATCTATCTATCTATCTATCTATCTATCTATCTATCTATCTATCTATCTAACGCCAATGAATTGTCATATCTTATATATGTAATCCACATTGGCCAACATGGATTTCTCTCCAAACAATGGAGTTTTAGATTTCTGAAACTTAAAATCAATAACCAATAAAGATCTCAAACAGTTTTGGTAGAAGTGTACTTTTTAAGTCACCCAGCATTCAAAGTATCCAGGTGTCATTTAAGGATTTCTGGCACACACTGCTCTTTTCATCCAGTTATTTTAATTCTGGGCTGCCGGTCCATAAAGTGAATAACATACTCACATACCCCTAGAGAGTGTCTGTTGAGCTAACATGAATACCTTGGAATGAAACAGCTGTGTATACTGAGGAAAACTGACCACAGACATAAAAAAACTCATCACAAGATGTTTGTCATGGTCCCTGCTCATGTCTCGATTTTCTAACTCTGATCGTGCTGTGGACTTGCCTGCAGCTTTGTTGTTATGCCGTATGGCGCAGTTGCTTCATCTGATGGATGCTAATTTATAGAAATCATACGGGAGCTGACCCATGGTCTACAGCTCATGGATCCGAAAAACCAGCCATCCAGTGTCACACAGATAAGCTTGATGGACATCCTCCTTGTTTGGAATGATCTCCAATTGAGGTTCTCAATCTACTAAACAAACAAGTGAGATTTGAAGTCGGGATGTTTGCATGTTTGCTCGTCATGAAGGATTACGGAGACGTGCTAAATCTAAATACCACCAGCCACTCGGGGCTCATTTCCATTCCTGGCACTGCTGCCGTTTCCTTGACTAGTATGTTACAGATAGATGGAAGCTGTGTGCCTCAACTTGTTTTTCATCAAAAAAAAAAAAAAATTGTCTTATCAAAGAGGCAGAAAAATTTTAACGATTGGGCAGTCTGGAAACACCGACAGGCGAGTGTTGATAGCTCAATCTATCTATGTCATCATCGGATGTCAGCTTTTTTCTTTTAAAGTCAAAAGACTTTAGGAGAATCTTACACTCATCGAAACCACTAATTTATCATCGTTTCCTTCTCTTGATTTAACAGCCATCACATCTGATTTAAGGCTGGTTAGATCAGAACAGACCCATCATACACCATTGAATTTGAACGAAAGACAAGCACAATCAGGCTGCTTTTATTATTTCAGCTCAAAGGGTGCTGTCCCCAGATAAAGGCCTAGTGTATCCTTTATGAAAGATAGCAGAATTGTACGTATAATAAATGGTGATAAATGTCTAATATAGCTGCAATAATATTACAGTATATTATGCTTTTTTATTTACCAGTAGTATGATTTTATTAAGTACTAGCCAACCCACGGCGTAGCATACACCGCATAGTTATGTATTGATGGGTGAACACTCCCTGAAAGACACAGTTGTCCAAATGGGGTTGATTTTGAGGATACGACTGTAGGTGAATGAAAAGGTGTAACTCTGGAGAGGGCAACATACAATACAGCATGTTACACACTGCATACAGCGATTTCACATCGAAGCATAGGCACTGGTAAGACCATAGGATACCCTTCGCAAACCATTGTACATGCTGCATACAGCGATTCACACCCACGACAAATATGATTCTTCCTAGATGGTGCTGTCGCATCCACCCTCGCTCTCGAAGCATACTCACCGACTGGTCATGTGCCCGCTCGCAAAAGCAACTAACAGAGACCCGCCCACCAACTGTAAGACCATGGGATACCCCTTGCAAACTGTTCTACACGCCGCATACAAGCGATTCACATCCGCAACAAACAAACTGATTTACACGCTGCATACAGCGATTAACATCCGCGACAAACATACTTCTTCTTATGGGGTGGGTTTGAGGATACGACTGTAAGGGAACTCTGGAGAGAGCAACATACAATTGTCCGTGACTGAAAACTGGAGGACCGCCGTGGCGGCCCCAACTCCCAGAGCGAGGGACGGGGCTGGATGGCGGGCGCGCGCGGAGGGCGGAACACATCCGTGACAAATATGATTCCTCTTAAATGGTACTGTCGCGTCCACACTCGCTCTCAAAGCATACACACTGCCTGGTCATGTGCCCGCTCACAAGAGCAACTAACAGAGACTCGCCCACCAACTGACCATGGGATACCCCTCGCAAACTGTTCTACACGCCACATACAATGATTCACATCAGCGACAAACATGCTTCTTCAGAGGTGCATGTGGAGTGTAGCAGAGACGAACGCGAATGACGCCCTGCTCTGTGAGTTGATGCGTCCGAGTTGGTGGGCGTGGTTCTGCAAGTTGTCGTCGTATCCAATGACGCCGTGTTTTGTGAGTTGCTGCGTCCGAGTTGGTGGGCGTGGCTCTGCGAGTTGTTGTCGTATCTAATGGTCTTAGAGTTGGTGGCCGTGGCTCCGTCCTGCATGCTTCCATGGGTGTTTTGCTTGCGCTGGTGGTGGCTTAGTGAATTATATATATATAGATTACAGTGCTACTGATAGAACATGGGATGAAATAAGCAATGTAGACCTCAGCGTTAACGTTTGTGGTGCATCACCTATTGGAATGTATTTCATAATGCATGTAGTAATAAAATGCACTGCATTTCTCATTCCAACAGATGGTGCATCACAAATATTTGTAATAATAAGTATAATATAATAGTAAGCAGGAGGAGCACTGCCAGAACCCTTCTACAAAATGACCTCCAGCTACCTACTGGCGTGCATGTGTCTGACTAAAATGTCACAGACTCCATGAAGGTGGTGTGACAGCCCAGCATCCTCTAGTGGAGGGTCCCCAACTCCAGTCCTGGAGGGCCCCAGTGGCTGCAGGTTTTCATTCTAACCTTTTTCTCAATCAGTGACCTGTTTTTGCTGCTAATTAACTTCTTTTGAATTCATTTTAATTGACTGAATGTCTTCATCGTTCATCTGAATTGCTTCATTTCTTTCATTAAATGGCACCCAAACAGAAATGAAACGTGAAGTGAGTGAGCCAACAGAAGACCAACTAAGCCATGGCCTCAAACTCCAACCAGTTGCTTAATTAGGCGTCGATTCCTGTCGTTAATTAAACCCGTTCTTGAATTCCATGGCTTGTTGCTGCTCTTATTGTGCAATAGCAGATATTTACGAAATTATCGATTTCCTCTTTTCTAAGAGCAGACTGTTAAAATGTCTTGTGGGCCTGAGCAGATCGACATTGCTGAGGCCTTCATCTTTCTTTATTTTCAGATATTGTGTGATGGTCACCAGTTGTTTTGACTCATTTGGTATCTCATTATTGTTTGGCTGCTAATTAAGGAAAAAGAAACAATTGAGGGGTCTGAGTCGATTAAAATTAATTCAAAATTAGCAGCAAAAACAGGTCACTAATTTAAAAAAGGGTGAGAATGAAAACCTGCAGCCACTGGGGACCTCCAGGACCAGAGTTGGGGACCCCTGCTCTAGTGGGACCTCTGCTCACAGCCCATCACTGTGCAGTTTGATTGGTAGTCGCCAGAGAGTACCACAATTGGCAGCACCGCCATTAGTGCCCCTTTCTCTTCATTGATAAGAGCAGGTACACAGTGAGTGCATGTGATAGACTTGAAAGAGTCTGGAGATGCCATGTTGAACGTTAGGCAGCCTGCAACCTCATCTACATGACCGGTTTGGCGGTGGGTCAGTGATGGCCTGGGCAGGCATATCCTTAGAGGGTCACACAAATCTCCACTTGCTAGGCACCCTGACTGCTGTTAGGTACCAGGATGAAATTCTCAGAGTCATTGACAGACCTTATGCTGGTGCAGTGGGCCCTGGGTCCACCCTGGTGCAGGACAATGGCCAGCCTCATGTGACCAGAGTATGTAGGATGACAAATTCCACAGTACTACTCAGTAAAGACTTTTCACTCATATATTTCATTCCTCAAGATCTGATGTGTGACTTAAGTGCTCCCTTAAATTTTTCGGGGCAATGTAGATTCTATACCAGTCCTACTCAGGCACATCTCAGCCCCCCAATCCCAGCCACAGTCTAGCCCAGATATTTTTAATCCTAGAGGGAAAGAGTTCTCATAAATTCTACTTACGTCACCTTCCCTATCAGGCTATACCGGCCTGTTAATGGCCTTTCACCTCAGCCCTACTGTATTCCCTCAGGCTAGCTGGCCAGTCAGTTTCTGCGATTTTCATCAACAATAGCTTTAACTTGTAATAAGTTCTACAGAATTTTGTTTTTCTAGGTACGGATTTTTATTTTAATTTTATTACATCATCCTTGTGACAGACAGTTAATGAAAAAACTTGCACTACAAAGTCTGGTTTTGTATAACTGTGATTTCTGGTTATGATTTATGGTGTTGGTAGTACACCATATCTTGTCTCATCTTTTGGTCAGTTCTTCTATTTTCATGCTATGTCTTTTACTTAACACTACAGTCTTAAACTACATTACTGTAAACAGCTGACTGACTGCTCATTCGTGAAGCCCAGGGTCTGGCAGCCTTGTTAACGCAGACTCTCACACCACTTCTGCTCTTCCCCAACTCAATGCCGGCGAACAAAATGGGGTTATCATTTATACTAATTCAATCGAAAAGCTATTTGGTATCTGGATTTTAATGATCCAGAAGAGAAGTATCTCTGGAGAGGTGTTTAACAGATTGTACTTGTGTCTATTAACAGATTTTACATACCCGAGGTCTGCAAGTGTGTGTGCGTAGGATGGGGAGTAGGTGGTACAATGTGGCTGTGTGTGTTTGGCTTGGATTTTACAAATCGGAGCCAAAAACAAACAAAAGAACAATAGTCGCAAAAACACATTTATGAAATGTGTAAAGAACTGTTTTGTATCACTAGGTGAAGAAAATAAACATCAGTGGTGTGTCGGAATAAAATTAGACAAAATGAAGACTCCAAAAGTGAAACGTCAGCAAGACACCCAAACTAACGTTAATAGCAGAAGCCAGGATAAAAGTTACTTCCACCATGACAAAGTAAAAGAGGCTTAAAGACTCAATGTTTTGGTTGTATGGGCTTCATCAACTGAAAATTGTTGTAATTATTTTCCAATGACAATAAAGGCTTTTAGTTCGAGCCACTTTATTAAAGAATAATAATATCAGTAGAAGAAAGTATAAAACAAAATATAAATAGTAAAGTCTGGCTATATATATAGTGGACATCTGGGGGAGAACAGCTCCCCAAACCCCGGACACAACAGACACAGAAGCCAAGTTCAGCACTCAAGACACGTTTATTTATCTGGGCAATGATTTTGTCTCGTTCCCCGCAGTAGATAGATAGATAGATAGATAGATAGATAGATAGATAGATAGATAGATAGATAGATACTTTATTAATCCCAAGGGGAAATTCACATACTCCAGCAGCACCTTACTGATACAAAAAACAATATTAAATTAAAGATTAATAGTAATGCAGGTAAAAAACAGACAATAACTTTATATAATGTTAACGTTTACCCCTCCCCAGGTGGAATTGAAGAGTCGCATAGTTTGGGGGAGGAACGATCTTCTCAGTCTGTCAGTGGAGCAGAACATTATCAGTATTATTATATTAATATATTAACAGTATCACAGTTCCCAAGCACAATACAGTGGACCCCCGCAAAGTCGCGGTTCAGAGTTCGCGGCCTCAGTCGTTTGCGGATTTTTCCTTAGAACCTATCTAATAATTGTTAACAGAAACCCCAAATATCCTCCGCAATTTTTATGGCTTTTTTCGTGGCAATACTGTACTGTAGAGAGAACAGGAAGCAACCGTAGAGGAAAACGCAGCTTGGGATGGTGAAAGTAGCCAATAGAATTTGAAACTGCAAGTCCCAGCAGTCCCTGCAGTGGCTCTGATTGGTCTTCTACTGAGGGTGCAGGGGCTGTTGGGGTCAAAGGATGTCAGCGTGGCTTTTAAAAAGGAGGCCGGTGACCAAAACCAAAAAAAAAAGTTTTTGTAATTTGTGTTACAAGTTCCTATCTGTCTGCCTTCTGTTGGGTTACCTGTACTTATTCGTTTTGTCCTGGATCGTTTCGTGCTTGGCATCTGGATTGTCTGCCGTCTGCCTGTGTACATGAGGACTGAAAGTGGATTCATGGCCATCCTACAAAGAAAGGAGCGCTCCTGAACCCGTCCACCCGTCTTCCCCATTTCAGGAACTAGCGGTAGAACTATCTTTACATTCCCTTTCAACGTGCGGATCTCTGGAATATCTATTTTCATCATTACATATCATCCGTTGCCGTTTTTCATGATTTACTGTGTGTGTTTTGTTGGTGCTTTGTTGTATTTAATGTGTAATCGCCGTAAAGGGAACAGGGGTGGTATTACTGTTTTCATTTATTTCATTTGTTTTCATTACATTCTTTATTTGCTGTTTGATTACTGGGTTTGCTTTATTTTTGTCTCTGTTTGTGAGTGCGTGCGGGTCAGGCCAAGGCCGGGTGCATCCCTGGAATCTCCACCATAAAAAAATAAATAAATCGCCGTCTTCTTGACGGTGTGAATCTTAGCAGCACTGGACCGCTACAGCGTTATTCATTTCTCCTTGCTGCTGATTGACTGTGATGCATCTCCAGCTGAGTGTTCTTGTGTTTTCCGTTTTGTTCCTCTTAACCCTTAAACTGCCACAACCGGCTATAGTCGTATCTACTGTGCCATTTGCAAGCATGCAGGAGTTGATCAGTCAGTGCCGTACATTCATTGAGCAGCCAGCTCATGACCACTGCCAGCCCCTTGTGAGCAGGGGGGCTGAACGCACCCCTAGAAGACATGTACGCTCCTTAAAAAACCCCTCTTAAAAAACGCTGATAGACTACTTTCACATTGCTCCCTTACTTGCTGGGCTTACTTGTGGCGGCTCTGTCATGTGATATGCTATGCATACTTAAAAGCATGAACAGCACCTGTCCTTTTTGGCTGATTGCTTTGTTTCTCTCTCCTCCCCTGGACATCTTCTGCTCCTGTTGGGGTCCCACTCCCGTTGTGCTCCCCTATCATGTTTGCCTATTCTTTAATTGAGAACTAACTGCATACTGAGCTCGTTTAACTTCTGAAAGAGACATGTTTGTATGAAGTGTTTGAATAAAGGTTCTTGTCTCTACAATCTCCTGTGTTACATCCTGCAGCCTCACTGTCCCTGGGATTGAGCTGCTGCATTAGACTAGCCTGCCAGCATCAGCGCTTACCTCTGTGTGCTTGAGTGCAGCCAGTTCAAGCGCAGTTGGCTCAGTGATTTACTGAATTTCATCCATGGCGTCAGTTGCATCTTGTACATATTCTTCCAGTACTTTTTAAAATAGTTTTTACAGTTCATTAGCAGTGTGTACAATGATCAGTGTTGCCAGTAATTGTTATGCTCTTTGAATGAAAAAAAAATGTTCCATTAAAATTTCACATTTTCTTTGTGAATTGTGATGTTTACTTAAAGTGCAGTAAAAAAGTATTTGTCGTCCAGGGATGCATTAACCCCCAAGTATATGGCAGTTTAAGGGTTAAAGCCCCAAGATGCCGTCCAAAACACCCTGCACCTTCTAAGGCTTCTGGCAATGAAAACGCGCTTGCATGAATTACAGTACATATAGCGGTAACATCGGTATTTTACATTCTAGCACTGCGGGAGACATAGCAGTACAGTGTACAGGGTTTACCTTTACATTCTTAATTTTTAGGTAATGTATTAAGCTAAGTTTGAAATTAAAGTGTTTTGGGGGCATATTTAGGATTTAAACTATAAAAATAGGCATTTTTTTTAACCACATCCAAAATTTGCGGTTTTTCACAATTCAGGGGTGCTCTAGGAACATAACCCCCGCATATTTTGAGGGTGTACTGTATAATACCACACCCTTTCCTTTCTTCCTTCTCTCTCCCTTGTTCCACTTCCACTCCTCTCCTGGCAAGTTTCGTCCACTTCTTCCCAACTCTGGCTCCTCGAATGGAGTGAGGTGGCTCCTTTTATTCAAAGAGCTCGTCAGCGTTACCTGGAATCGCTCCCAGGTGTGGTGGAAGTCCACTATAGGGTTCTGCAACTCCCCCTGGCGGCCCCCACGGAACCCAACAGGGCTTTGTACCAAACTCCAATTCCCAGCATGCCCTGCGGGAATCCATGAGGGCTGCCCTCTAGTGTCGCAGGGGAGGTACTACCTCTCCAATCCTTCCATTCTATTGGAGTCCTGGCTGGGTAATGGCCGAGGTCGCCGGTCACAATATATATATGTAGTCTTTAGAAAAACCTTATGAAGAATGTCAGTGATTGGAAGTTTTTCCTGGAGTGGCTTATTTAGCAATCAATGTTATTCATTAAATGTTATCACCGACCGTCAGATGAAACGGTTGTCTTGGTCTCCTTTTCTGGCGTCACCTGTTCGTCATCTTCTGGTGTCCTTTTTGTCGTCGCTGTTTCTTCTTGTTCTTTTTTTTCTTTTCTACTGGTCCATCGGACAACCTGTATTTATACGAGGGAGAGTCAAGCTAAAGTTAAAAAATGGAATAAACCTTAACAAAACTAATCATGTCATTTCTCAGTGGAGTCTCCACCCTTCTCTATGCACTGTTAGTGCCTTTATTCCAGCAAAGTAAATCTTGCTGCCATAACCTCAGACTGACTGTAGATAGTGATGAGTCCACTATGACTCCTAGGTCCTTCTCATAAGGGGTCTTATCAAGTTTCGAACCTCCTGACCACCTAAGGAGCATTTCCCTCTCTGGTTTGGACCCAGGGATGCTGCACTACCCTATTCACAGAACCCTCGTTCGTTAAAGGTAACATGAACTCCATGTGCGGGGATGTTCAAGGAGTGCAAGGCAATCTAATCTGCCCTAGTTGATTTGAGCCGTTATGAGCATGATCAAGGAGACCACTACCATTAGTGCTACTCCAGTCTTCTGTTTCAGGGTGGTTAGTCAGTTCTTCTCCAACTGCTACCACCAGTATAATGGATCTGGAGACTGAGATGGTGGAATACACTTAGGTACGTTATGCTGACTGCTGGCGAGTGGTCCTAAAATGCTGGTCCTACCACGTTGTTCAGGTGTCCTGCAGCTCCATGTGCTCCCAGCTGCTTTGACCCTTTTCCCACTCATACATGCAGTCCAGTTCCAACTCATTCTTCTCTTTCAGAGTCAGAGGTGACCCATATGCCACTCTTTCCTCCACTTTCATGAGCGGTCACAAGGCTGGGGTCCACATTCAAGACCCATGAATGATTACACATCGGAGGTGATGGACTATGAGATGCGTTCAAAGCGAGTTTTTTTATGCTGGGTTCTCCAGATAGTCCTGTCTCCTCAGACCGGTCTTGGACACCCAAGGATCACATCCCTCTCAAGTTCAGGCCCAGCAATAACAAGCTTATTAGGGGAAGCTTATTACTTATTTTGAAAATCATCTGGTGGGGCGTAATGCAGAAAACACCTCGGCTAATGACGGGTACACACGGAATCCAGCGCCTAATGTCCCCGACACAGTGACAAGCCTGACTGTGTCCGTGATGACTCTCACATTGCACTCCTACAGGATTTTTTTGATTGCGATTCTTCATGAACGTGGCTCATGATAAAAAAATAATTTAACCCTCTTGTAACCCAAATTATTTTCCTTTGAAAAAAGCTCGGCAACTGAGTAACAAGCAGACAGGTTCAGTGGGAGGATTTATATGCGGCGACAAGCAGAGGTGATGTGAGTCATCAGAGTGAAAGGGAAATAAACAGCGAGCCGCTAGACAACACCAATTACGCCGCTTAACACTGGCGGACATAGCTGAGCTCCTGGCGCAATTAGGCACACGCGCCACGGATGAAGGGAGAGCAGCAGAGGGGACCTGTGTGACAAGTGATGGAGCGAGCGTCGCACAATTCAGATTCAGATTCCTTTTGTTGTCTTTGCAGTTAGTACCACAAAATTGCAGCAATCCTAAAGTGCATACACATATAATGGACATAATCAAATTATAATGCAGTACAATACAATAGAATAATTAAATATCGCACTTAGGTATAATGCACATATGAATTGCAATAATTGAAACAGTTAAAAAGTATAACTTGCAAGCATGTGACTCTTGTTATATTGGTCATTGCCAGTCATTATAAACGTTCAGCAGTATCCAGTTCTCATATGACTCTGGGGTAGAAACTTTTCTTAAATCTGTTTGTCCTCAGTTAGATGGACCTGAACCACCTTGTAACAATTTACCCTACACTCAAATTGGGCAATGTTACAGTAACAATAAATCTGTCGAGCTCTTATTAATACACTGGACCTGGCTGTTCTGCCACTTCTCCCCTCAAAGCTTAGTATTAAGCAAAGTCAAAAACAAAAGGAAACATTTATGGAACAACACAAGAGAAAATTTTACAAACATAGATATATTTCAACTAAACAATTACATACTTTTACTCTCTAAAATGGTGAAAACAAAATAAAGTCCCCTTTAACCGTCCCTCAAGCAAACGCCCATCCCATAACATAGACACTCCCCTAAAACACACCACATTCCCCCTTTTTATTAGTAAGGATGGTCAGTTCCCCACACATGTATACATAAATATATGTATACAGATATATATATATATATATACTGTGGTGGGATGGTGCCCTGCCCGGGGATTTGTTCCTGCCTTGTGCCTGGTGTTGGCTGGGATTGGCTCCAGCAGACCCCCGTGACCCTCTGTTAGGTTATAGTGGGTTGGATAATGGATGGATGGATATATATATATATATATATATATATATATATATATATATATATATATATATATTGTGGCTGCCGGCCGGGACGCCCCTTCGTTATATGTTCAGGGGGAGCAGCCATGGACTGTGCAATACCATCCCCCTAGATGGCCGCCCCACTGGGTTGGAGCTGTGCCTTAGTTTCCCGCAGGGTTCCATGGGAATTGGAGTTCAGTGCAGCCCTGTTGGGTCCCACATGCACCGCCAGTGGGTGCTGCAGCTGGGACTCCAAAACCCATATGGGCAGCTTATTCGCCACACCTGGAAGTGCAGCCAGAACTCGGCAATGAACCACCTGGAACACTTCCGGGTGGACAATAAAAGGGCCCAGCAACCACCACTCAATGGCCAGAGTCAGAAGGAGCAGGACAAAGCTTGATGGAGGAGTGGTGGTGCAAAAGAGGAGTGTGTGTGTTGGTGTTTTGCTGTACTTGGGACTGTGTTGTGCCTCTGGGGGTCACGGGGAAGACGTGCCCCACAGGTGAAGAAAAAAAAAGTTTATTTATTGTACGTGTGCCTCATAGTGTCAGTCTGTGTCGGGTCGGCGCCCGTATAGCGCCTTTGTTACAATATATATATGTATTGTCATAATGAATCACACCAGACATCATAAAGGTTTGGGGCAGCCACCCGTATGATGTATCCTGGCTGCAAATGTAGTGAATTTTCACAGAGTTGTTCACAAGACTGAGTCCAAAACAGAACTGATCACAAGAGACAAAGATGGAGGCTTTAAAGGCCCGAATAGGAAGTAACGTCATCAAAGGGGCCGGAATCAGAAGTGACGTATTCTGAGGTGCCGGAACCTTGCAGGATTTCCTGGGAAACGTCTGTAGGGAGGTGAGAAAGACAGTCAGCCCACTCTGCTGCCCCCTGGTCAGATGTTTTATTACAATCACTCAGGCCCTTTAGCTGCCTCCTACTCGCATGTGTGTGACAATATATATATATATATATATATATATATATATATATATATATATATATATATATATATACACACTAGGGGGCTTTGCCCCCTGTTCGCTTCACTGTGTTCTTAGGCCAAATTGCCAATTGTGAGTGAGCCCGCTGCCTTGGCTGAGAAGCAGTCCCACACATGTACGGTCTCAGGATGCTTTACTGTTGGCCTGACACAGGACTGATGGTAGTGCCGCTCACCTTTTCTTTTTTGCAGATGCCCCAAACAATCGAAAAAGGGATTCATCAGAGAAAATGACTTTACTCCAGCAGTCCTCAGCAGTCCCATCCCTGTACTTCTTTGCTGCCCTTCTTGACAGCCTCCAGGCCATCCTCCAAACATCTTCGCCTCACTCACACCTGCCTGCTGCCATTCCTGAGTCTTTACTGCCATTACTGGTGGTGCCCCCGCGATCCCGAGCCATGAATAAAGAATGGAACCAAAACATCCTCAGACAGCAACTTCTCCCAACCATCCAAGAACAGTTTGGTGCCTTTTCCAGCATGATGGTGCACCGGGCCTTAAGGCAGAAGTGATAACTAAGTGGCTATGTGGGGAACAAAACATCGAAATTTGGGGAGACTCCCCAGACCTTAATCCCACTGAGAGGCGGTTGGACAAACAAAAACCCACAAATTCTGACCAACTCCAAGCATTGATTATACAAGAATGGGCTGCCATCAGTCAGGATTTGTCCCAGAAGTTGCCAGGGTCAATTGCAGAGGTCTTGAAAAAGAAAGAAGGGCCAACGCTGCAAATATTGACTCTTTGAATAAACGTAATGGAATTGTCAATAAAAGCCTTTGAAACTTAGAAAATGCTTGTAATTCTACTTCATTAAACCACCGAAACATCTGACAAAAACAACTAAAAGCATTGAAGCAGCAAACTTTATGAAAAACAATAGTTGTGTCATTCTCAAAACTTGTGGCCACAACTGTAGAGGTCTCAACAAACAGCCTTGTGGGACGCCGATGTTGAGTGTGAGGGTGGAGGAGGAGCTGGGGCCTAATCTAAGCATCTGAGGGCGATTCCCTTGGCAGACAGATTGTGAAAGTCCTAAACCAGCGAGCTTTGTGACCAGTCTAGTGTTAAAAGCCAAGCTGAAGTCCTCCTCACATAGCACCCCTGCTGTTCAAGATGGGAAAGTGCAGTGTGCAAGACTTGCGGGGATGGCATCTTCTGTGGACCTGTTTGCTCTGTAGGCATACTGGTGTGGATCCACTGTGAGTGGGATGCTGGCTTTGATGTGTCGTAGGACCAGTTTGTTTGAAACACTTTGTAATAACTGGAGTGAGTGCCACTGGACAGCAGTCATGGAGATTGCTGACGGGTTTTTTCAGAAGCGCAATGGTCATGGTAGACTTCGATGGATGGACTTGTGGTTGAAGATCTCTGTGAAGACCCCTGAGAGTTGATCTGCACATTCTTTCAGTACCCGTCCTGTATAGCGATAACAGAAAGGCACTGTGATAGACGGCCGACAGCTCAACCCGGTCGGGACGCCCACAGAGTGGAAGGATGGGGGATAGGCAACCGCTTTGGGACACAACATCCCCCCCAAGACGCTAGATGGCAGTTTCTCTGGACTGCGGCGGTGCCCCGGATTCCCACAGGGCACTATGGGATATGTAGTTTAATACCACAGCCCTGCTGGGAACCGTGGGTGGCACCAGGGAACTCTGCAAAAGAACCTGGGGAAACACATCTCATCCATAGCCCAGAAGTACGACCCAGTCATGGGGACGAAAACCCAGACGTACTTCCGGGCTTAAGAAAACCTGAGTTCTCCTTCTGACCTGGAAGTGCTAGCAAGTCACGTGGGCAGAAGGATGGAAGCACTTCCGGGTCGTGGACTAATAAAAGGATTGATGAAAACCCAGCAAGCGAGCCAGAGTTCAGGTGGAGGTGGACAAGGCATGCTGGGAGGTGTGGAGGAGATAGAAAGAGAATTGTATGGTTATTATGCTTATTACTTACCTGTTTATTGGTGGCTGTGGTGCTTAGTGGCACTATTATTGAGAAGAAAATAATAAAAATACTTCTCAGTGCTTTTACCCAGTGTCCTGTGCATCTGTCTGTTGGGTTTAAAGGGGCAACAGCGACCCCTGGCGTCTTACAGCACGTAGTGAGGGTGTCTTTGGCCAAGCGTGTTTACATAAGTGGTAAAATACAACAGCAGTCCTCTACCTTAAAGTAGAGCACACTACAATTATATTCAATTAAACAAATAAAAGACTTCTTTGTGGCTTGGGAGGGCCTATTCAGGCAGGTGGTGCCCCTAAAGTGGGGACTTTGAAATCAAGTGACAATTTCCTCAAGCCTTCTTATAAAGAAACTGTCATTGACCCCCTAGACAAAAATAAATACATTCTGCCCCTGGTATTTGCCTTCACCATCAGGAAGGTGCCAGCCAAGGCACCTCAAGATGTGCCAAGGCCTTTGGCAGCCTAAAGCAATTGACTTTGGCACAGAGAAATATATAAGGGCTACAAATCAGCAAAACCTTAAGTTGAAAAAATACGAAAACAGTCACCAAGGCCAGCAGCTAATAATCAACCTTAAAAAGACATCAGGGCCGCAGAGTCAATATATCCCGGTAAGAGGCTAATTTGAGAAGGAAATAAAAAGTCATGTCCAATGATGAATAGTGCCAAATTAAAAAATCCACAGAAAGCAGTGACTAATGTAAAGGAAACAACAATTAACGGCAAATGCGCTCAGAAACTAATGTGGAATTTGAGAAAAAGCAGCTCTGAAAAATAACCACACAACGAAGCCGAGGCTGGAACAAAAAATAAAATAAATCAAAGCCTAATACGTGGAAATCAAGCCCTAATTTGAAATGCCGTGCCTAATTCAAAAGAGATTAATGGAATAGTACTGAAAGGTACACATCCGTGGAAATAAAAAGCCATGGGGGCAAAAAAATAAAGGGTAACAGACGTAAATGCTTAATAACAAACATCCATAGAAACCGTGGACTGAAATTCAGTTCCATTTATTCTGATTGTAAATGTAGTTGGAATGGATGAAGCACAATAATAAAGACAGAACACAATGTTAATGCATTGACCGCCGGACCATTTATTTACCAGGACGCTGCAGTATGTGAATTTCCCCTTGGGGATTAATAAAGTATCTATCTATCTATCTATCTATCTATCTATCTATCTATCTATCTATCTATCTATCTATCTATCTATCTATCTATCTATCTATCTATCTATCTATCTATCTATCTATCTATCTATCTATCTATCTATCTATGCATATAGGATACGTAATGAACTCTATCAGAACTGTAAAGAAAGCAAAAGTAACTCTGTCAAAAAATGGAACAAAACTGTTAATTACTTTACTTTGACCAGCAACACGACCAAAAGTCTCCATTAGGATGAGAGTCCTAGAAGTATGGCACCACACAGAGCTCACGTGTCACAAATCTTAATGCGGTTCTTTACAGTCTTTATGCATAGTAAGCTTAACGTGCATCACAGGAAAATTAATGGAAGGAATTACTAAGAATTACTAAGAATAAGACTGAGCAACACCTGGCAAGGACAGGAGTTATTAGGAACAGTTGGCATGGGGTCAGAAGAGAGAGGTTGTGTTTTACTAACTGTGAATTGGGCCATGGTATAGCGCCCAGCCCGGCACAGACTAACACAGAGGCACGTGTAAAACCACAACAAGACTTTTATTTTCTTAAGTCTTCCCCGTGGCCACCCACCACATAACATACCGGAATTCTATGAGGAGGCAACAAAAGGATATGATCAGTGTGGAGCAGATGAGATCATTTATCTGGACTTTCAGAAAACATTTGATGAGTTGCCACATGAGAGGTTGGGCATCAAACTAAAAGAAGTGAGAGTTCAGGGTGTGATGGGAAGCAGAAGGTGATGGTGTGAGGAGCTTCATCAGAACTGGGTGATGTTAAGTATAGTGTCCACCAGGGGTAAATTGCTCAGGCTGCTGCTGGTTTTTAATATGTTTAAGTGATTTAGATAGGAAGATAAGTAACAAGCTGGTTAAGTTTGCAGATGATACTAAATATAGACAGTGTCAGATGCAGTTTTTGGTGAATTGTTGCAGTTTGTGAGTTAGCAGTTGTGATGGTTTTACACTCCAGTACATTGCGGTGAACGCTTGTAACAGTCAGGCGGGCAGGCGTTCTCGTCCCATGCTCTTAGAGTTGGTGGGCGTGTCTCTGTATCGGTTCGAGTTGTTGGGCGGTGCTCTGTCGTTTGTAACCCACGGTTGGACAACTTATTATATATAGAAATATAGCCGAAACCGAAAAGAATAATGAAAAGTCAACGTGGCTCAGTGGTGCATGTGTACTGTAGCAGAGACGAAAGCGAGTTGGTGAGTTGTTGCATCCGGGCACATGAGCAGGGACTGTGAATGCCTTGAGAGCGTGGGTGGACATGTGCTCGAGTTGGTAGGCGTTAGTTTGTGGGCTGGGCTTTGTGAGTTGACTGACATGGCTATTTTTTGCGTATCCCATGGTTGTCTTCTGGTAGTGTGAATCCCTCGAGAGACAGGGTGTCCTTGTTTGGTGAGTTGTTGCAGTTTGTGAGTTAAAAGCTGCGATGGGCAGGCGTTCTCATCCCATGGTCTTAGAGTTGGTGGGCGTGGCTCTGTGTTGTTGGCGGGATTGGCTCTGTGAGTTGTCGGCGTATCCCATCGTCTTAGCATTGGTGGGCGGGTCTCTGTGAGTTGGCGGGCGTGGCTATATCGTGCATATCCCATGGTTGTCTTGCCTGTTCTGTCGGCTTAGTGAATTATATATATAGATTGCTGAAAGCCGTCATCCATCTGTCTTCCAAACCTGGTTATACATTACTGGGTCTTGGGGAGGCTGGAGCCTATCCCAGCAAGTATTAGATACATGGCAGGAACAATCCATGGACAGGATACCAGCCCATTGCAGGGTGAACACACACCAACACACTCAGGGGCCAATTTAGCATCATGTGTTTGGACTGTGGAAGAAAAACCGAAGCACCTGAAAGAAACCCACCCAGACATGGGGAGAACCTGCAAACTGCTGAAAACCAGCACCTATAGTGTGGCGCAGTGGTTAAGGCTTTGGACTTAAGGCCTTGAGGTTGTGGATTCAAATCCCACCACTAACACTGTGTGACCCTGAACAAGTCACTTCACCCACTTGTGATCCAATTGGAAAAAACAAAAGAAATGCAACCAATTGTATTTCAAATGTTGTAGTCACCTTGGATACAAGCGTCAGCCAAAACAATAAATGTTAATTAGTAATAAATTAATTTTAAGGAAACAAATTACTTAAAATGACTAATGCCTAATCAACCAAACATGCACCTTGTTTTGTCTTGGTAGAGTTCTACTGTATTTTACTCTCCTTTCCCCTTTTGTATTCTTTATCGTGTAGCCTTTGTCAGAATGCCTCAAATCCCATAGACTTAGCACTGTTCATAAGGTATTGTACTTCATAACTTCTCCTCACCTTCCCTTCTACATCTTGTGATGGACAGCTGGCAGTTCAGTCCGGTTGGGACGTCCCTGAAATAAAAGCGTGGAAGAAGGCAGCCTTTTCAGGACACGCTAGGTGGCAGCTCCCATGGACAGTAACGGTTCCCCGGATACCCGCAAAGCATCCTGGGACGTGGAGTCCGTTTCCTCATCTTCGGTGCCGTGGGTGCAGCCAGGGGGAGCTCACAAAGAACCTGGGGACTACTACTGTTACGACAACCCGGAAGTACTTCGGAGTCACGAGGACGGAAGCCCGCAGTACTTCCAGACTACTTGAGAAGGATGATGTGGCGTTTAACCCGGGAGGACCACTTCCAGGTTATGGACTATTTAAAGGACTGGTGAAGACCCAGCAAAGAGAGCCGGAGTTGGGAGGTTGGGTGACTAAGCTGCTGGGAGTGGAGGATTGTTATTGTATTGATTATTGGAGAATTGTGGAGTGTGTGGTGCTTTGTGCACTTATTGAAGAAATTATTAAAGATTCTTCTTGGTGCTTTTTACAAGTGTGTCTAGGACGTCTGTCTGGTGGGTTTCACAGGGCAACAACGCCTCTAGCGTCCACAATCTATAACCTCAGGCCATTACACAGAATGAAAGACAAGCAGAAGTAAAGTTACAACTTTAAATAATGTATTATTCATAATGTTCATAAAATAATAAAAATAAGCAAAGTACAAGTGAATATTGGCAACCATACAACCTGATAAATGCTGATGTGGAGTTCCAGGCGGCACATACAGTTGTTAGTTGCTAAAATGTCTCTAGTTAAGGCATCGCTGGAGTATGTGTATCTATCTATCTATCTATCTATCTATCTATCTATCTATCTATCTATCTATCTATCTATCTATCTATCTATCTATCTAATACAATGCCTGTCTTTATCTATCTATCTATCTATCTATCTATCTATCTATCTATCTATCTATCTATCTATCTATCTATCTATCTATCTATCTATCTATCTATCTATCTATCTATCTATCTATCATAAAGTGCTTTTCTAATGAATTTATGTAAATTTTTAATCTTGACTACTATGCTATCTATCTATCTTATCCTACCAAATATACTAAAATTAATATCTGTCTAGCTATCTATGTCTCGCATATATCAGTTTTAAATACTACTATCTAACTATCGATCTATTGTTATAAGACCAAAGGTAAGAATGAGAGTGTTGAAAATGGCTTTGTTCAAAATAAAGCACGTGAAAACACAAAAATTGAGTCTTCTCACACCAGAGTCCTGTTCAGACTGTCCAAGATGGCAGTTCTTCTGGTCATATGGCTGCCACGCACGGAAGTGGCAGGTTCAGGTGGGCAGACACCCAAAGTGACATCATTGGAGGAGAGTTGTTTGTCTATCTATCTATCTATCTATCTATCTATCTATCTATCTATCTATCTATCTATCTATCTATCTATCTATCTATCTATCTATCTATCTATCTATCTATCTATCTATCTATCTATCTATCTATCTATCTATCTATCTATCTATCTATCTATCTATCTATCTATCTATCATTTTTAGTCAGGGTGCATGCCTGTCTCAGTATGGCTGCCGAGTTGTGCTTCTCAGAGTGGTCTTGTTATCAGTCCATGGTGTGTGAGATGTTCCTTCATGGTAATGGTGCGAGAGAGAGATGGAGGGGTAAAGCAACCAAATTTATAGATTCTTTGTCCAAACCCTTACACCAATAGAGCGTCGTGCAGCATGGCCTCTGATTCAAACCAATCCCAAACAGCCATACTTCAGACCAATGGGAGGGCCACACAATATCTTTCACACCCGACCCCCAAAACCATTTGTTGAGCTGATGCTTGCCAGCTACGTAGTCTGGCTTTCCTGTGAGGGTTTATTGAGAGGGTCCTGCAGAGAATCACTAACCTAACTGATTTTAGGCACATCCCCTGACCCTATCACAAAATTACAAAGACTCAGCCCTTCAAGGGAGGGGGGAGAGGGGGGTCTTTAAACATTAAGCCATTGCCATTCCCATCAATATTATTTTGCTGTGTCTAAGTTACCAATAAAGACATACAAAATATTCATTAACCTACATACAAAATTTCCCACCACAGCACACCTAAACCTCTAAGAAATGGAAGAACTGACTAATTATCAATATTTAAGAATAAACTTCCATTCAAAACAGTAAACAATGCGAACCCTTCTGTAGAAATCAGTAACTAAGAGCAAATACGACAAAAATGCAGTGCTTAATAATAAAACGTGCATGGAAACCAGTGACAAATTGCACAGTTGCAGGGAAGAAGTGCCTACTAAAATATTTATGAAAGTGAAGCCTATTTGCAACCAAACTCGGAAAAACAGTGGCAAATAATGAGCTTCAGCAGGAATGAGTCACAGAAATCCATTGAAACATTTGCTTAATAACAAACTCTGGGAAAAAAGAGTACCTTATAACAAATACAATATTAAACTTTGTACAAAATAAACTCTCATCTACACCAAGCACTTTCTAATCATAATAATTATTCTTTACATATACAGTACTGTGCAAAAGTTTTAGGCAGGTATGAAAAAATGCTGTAAACAAAGAATGCTTTCAAAAATGGAAGTGTTAATCATTTATTTTCATCAATCAACAAAATGCAGTGAAAGAACAAAAGAGAAATCTAAATCAAATCAGTATTTGGTGTGACCACCCTTTGCCTTCAAAACAGCATCAATTCTTCTAGGTACACTTGCACACAGTTTTTGAAGGAACTCGGCTGGTAGGTTGTTCCAAACATCTTGGAGAACTAACCACAGATCTTCTGTGGATGTAGGCTTCCTCATATCCTTCTGTCTCTTCATGTAATCCCAGACACACTCGATGATGTTGCTATCAGGGCTCTGTGGGGGCCATACCATCACTTGCAGGATTTCTTGTTCTTCTTTACGCTGAAGATAGTTCTTAATGAGTTTAGCTGTATATTTGGGGTCGTTGTTCTGCTGCAGAATAAATTTGGGGCCAATCATACGCCTCCCTGATGGTATTGCATGATGGATAAGTATCTGCCTGTATTTCTCAGCATTGAGAACACCATTAATCCTGACCAAATCTCCAACTCCATTTGCAGAAATGCAGCCCCAAACGTTCAAGGAACCTCCACCATGCTTCACTGTTGCCTGCAGACACTAATTATTGTACTGCTCTCCAGCCCTTCGACAAACAAACTGCCTTCTGCTACAGCCAAATATTTCAAATTTTAACTCATCAGTCCAGAGCACCTGCTGCCATTTTTCTGCACCCCAGTTCCTATGTTTTCGTGCATACTTGAGTTGCTTGGCCTTGTTTCCACATCGGAGGTATGGCTTTTTGGCTGCAACTCTTCCATGAAGACCACTTCTGGCCAGACTTCTCCGGACAGTAGATGGGTGTACCTGGGTCCCTCTGGTTTCTGCCAGTTTTGAGCTGATGGCACTGCTGGACATCTTCCGATTTCGAAGGGTAATAAGCTTGATGTGTCTTTCATCTGCTGCACTAAGTTTCCTTGGCCGACCACTGCGTCTACGATCCTCAACGTTGCCCGTTTCTTTGTGCTTCTTCAAAAGAGCTTGAACAGCACATCTTGAAACCCCAGTCTGCTTTGAAATCTTTGTCTGGGAGAGACCTTGCTGATGCAGTAGAACTACCTTGTGTCTTTTTGCTGTGCTCAATCTTGCCATGACATGAAACTGTCTTCCACAACCTCACCTTGGTAGCAGAGTCTGGCTGTTCCTCATCCAGTTTTAAGCCTCCTACACAGCTGTTTCTGTTTCAGTTAATGACTGTGTTTCAACCTACGTGTGACATTGATGATCATTAGCACCTGTTTGGTAGAATTGGTTGATCAAACACCTGACTAGAATCCTACAAAATCCCTGACTTTGTGCAAGTGGACCTATAAGAATTGATGCTGGTTTGAAGGCAAAAGGTAGGAACACCAAATATTGATTTGATTTAGATTTTTCTAAAATGTTCGCTCACTTTGCATTTTGTAAATTGATAACAATAAACAATCATTATTTATATTTCTGAAAGCATTCTTTGTTTACAGCATTTTTTCACACCTGCCTAAAAGTTTTGCACAGTATTTTTTCACTACACAAAGCGCGTTTCCTAGTGAGTGTGGAGCCACTTCAAACAACACTAATGTGTGGCACCCACATGGACGATGTGACGGCAGCCATTTTTATGCCAGTATGCTCACCACTCGTTATCTGTTAGGTGATGAAGTGGGGAGAGGTCGTTATACAGTCAGAGACAGGGGATGGTTAGGAGGCTACAATGACCAGACTAGACATGGAGGACATCGGGATACACCCTACTCTTTACGAACAGTGCCCAGGGATCTTTAATGGCTACCTTGATTTTACCACTCATCTGAAACACGGCTCCATTTTGTATAACGCAGTGTCTGTCCCCATCACTGCACTGAGGCATTGGGATCCCCATTGACACCACGTGGTATGAGACAGATAGCCAATCAGAGACAGGGGATGGTTGGGGGGCTACAATAACCAGACCAGACATGGAGGACATTGGGATACACCCTATTCTTTGCGAACGGTGCCCAGAGATATTCAAATGGCTACCTTGATTTTACCACTCATCCGATAGATGGCTCCATTTTGTACAACGCAGTGTCTGTCCCCATCACTGCACTGGGGCATTGGGATCCCCATTGACAACACGTGGTATGAGACAGATAGCCAATCAGAGACCAGGGGATGATTAGGGGGCCAGATTGACTACTTTAAAGTGTACAAAGTGGTGTGTAACAATAAGCACACACGAGACGCCTTTACCTAACCAGTGACAAATAACAAACAGAAATGTGACGCCGCATCCAGTGGCATCATTAGGGCAAAAAGATATCAGACTTTGATTAGGTTTATAGCTTTGACCTTTTAGAAGATACAGTATCACAATTTTTGCAGATGATACCGAGCTAGGTGGATTGGCAGGCAATCTAGAATGCGTTGAATCATCGTCGAGGGACTTGGACTGCACACAGGCTTAGGCAGATTTGTGGCAGATGAAATTTAAAACAAGGCTGGATTTAGACCCCCATTACGCCCCTGGGTGACTTGATGATTAGAGCTTCTGAACAGAGAGTCGATTGCACTTTAAATAATGCAGCGTGCGGACAACTGCAGTAATTCACAGTACTTATAGCACAAGGGCACTCAGTCATTTCATCAAGCTGTGAGATATGTGCTATTGGTGACTTCAGTCTGAAACATGGCACCTGAAGCAGTCTGCACCCCCCACACCCCCACTAGCGATGCCACTGGCCACGCCTCATGATAAACAGCATTAGTAACTTGTGTGTAATGAGTAAAGGATGCTCTTCTTTTTGTTGCAATTCTAGACGTAGTGATCATTCTCCAAATGGCCTTTTATCTTCTTCCATAATACGCCACCGTGGCTGTTCATTTGTCTGTCCAGGATTTTAAATCACCTGTAGCTCACAAACCGTTTCACCTATTGACTTGAAATTTAGTACACATATACCACGTGACATCTACTATCTGTTTTTGGGGTGATGATTTTTATTATTTTTATTTTATTTTATTGTAGAATCAACTCTCAGCAGCGCGCAGTCGGGCAGCCGTGCGGCGCATGCGTACGCCCACTGTTCTCATTCCCTACCATCTTCGCTAGTCATTCTTGAGGCAGATTGAAGATTTAAGTGCCAGATTGAGTGAAAAATTAAAGAAAGCGTGCTACGTAATTGCAACACAAAAACTAACTTAATCAGTTTTAATGTGAAAAGATGCCAACAAAAGAAGAGAAGCAGCGGGTCGCTAGGGTGGAGTAAAGAAGAGCCGCTCAGGAAGCAGCAAGCACATCAACCTCTGAGCAAACGAATGCTAAACGTACAGAGAAAGAGGATGAAAACTAGGAACGCTCAAGTCAAGTGTATTCACTGCGCGGTATCGTGCAGTGCACCGTTACTGGTTAATAATAATAAAACAAATGTGGACATCCTGGGCTTACCTAGTGCCAGCAGCCATAGCACATACTCTTCAGAAGAACTCATCCAAATGAAGGCAAGCAGGACTGGAGACCATCTTGAAAAATATTGGGTTGCTGCTGGAAGAGGTGTTGGTGAGGCCAGCATGGGGCGCTGACTCTGTGGTCAGTATGTGGATCCCAATGCCCCCAGTGCAGTGATGCTGTACAAAATGGCATCATCTTTTGAATGAGGTCCTGACTCTCTGTGGTCCCTGGGCACCCATTTGTAAAGAAGAGGGTGTATCACGATGTCCAGGCTACATTGCCCACCACGGCCTGGTCATTCTGGCCCCCTAATCATCCCCTCTCTCTCTCTCACCACTTCACCATCTAACAGCTCATGTGTGGTGAGCGTACTGGCACAAAAATGGTTGCCATCACATCATCCTGGTGGATGTTACATAACACTGGTGGTTGAAGTGGCTCCCCACTTACTGGAGCACTTTTAGTAGTAAGAAGAACATCCATCCATCCATCCATTTTCCAACCCGCTGAATCCGAACACAGGGTCACGGGGGTCTGCTGGAGCCAATCCCAGCCAACACAGGGCACAAGGCAGGAAACAATCCCGGGCAGGGTGCCAACCCACCGCAGGACACACACAAACACACCCAGCACACACTAGGGCCAATTCAGAATCGCCAATCCACCTAACCAGCATGTCTTTGGAATGTGGGAGGAAACCGGAGTGCCCGGAGGAAACCCACGCAGACACGGGGAGAACATGCAAACTCCACGCAGGGAGGACCCGGGAATCGAACCCAGGTCCCCAGATCACCCAACTGCGAGGCAGCAGCGCTACCCACTGCGCCACCGTGCCGCCAAGAAGAACACTGTATAAATATAAAGAATTATTAGTATTATTATTATGAAAAGCTTCCCGATTGATCCAAGCTCTTGCACAGTACTTGTAGTGTTAAATTCTTTATTTGCTTCTTCATGGATCTGCAGGCCAAGTGTGAATGAGCACCGGTCAATTAGCTCAGATATGATCTCCAATTAGATTTTCCTCTCATCTGCGGAGATTAATCCCGCTCATTTTCAATGCTTCACACCCTCCACGTCCGCTGAGATAATGTAATTATGCACTTTTTTCTTTTGTTGTTGTGGCAATACTAGAAGTAGTCGAGCAATTGAGTGCTCATTTCCCCAAATGGCCTTTTATTAATAATAATAAAACAAATGTGGACATCCTGAGCTTGCCTAGTGCCAGCAGCCACAGCATATACACTACAGAAGAGCTCATCCAGATGAAGGCAGGCTTGTTCAGGCCCAGCCAGTACTTGGACTGGAGACCATCTTGGAAAAGATTGGGTTGCTGCTAGAAGAGGGGTTGGTGAGACCAGCAGGGGGCGCTGACTCTGTGGTCAGCATGTGGATCCCAATGCCCCCAGTGCAGTGATGCTGTACAAAATAGCACCATCCTTTGAAAGAGGTCTTGACTCTCTGTGATCCCTGGGAATCCATTCGTAAAGAAGAGGGTGTATCTTGACGTCCAGGCTACATTGCCCACCACGGCCTGGTCATTCTGGCCCCCTAATCATCCTCTCTCTCTCTCTCTCATCACTTCACCATCTAACAGCTCATGTGTGGTGAGTGTACTGGCAACAAAAATGGCTGCAATCGCATCATCCTGTTGGATGTTACATATCACTAGTGGTTGAAGTGGCTCCCCACTTACTGGAGTAGTGAGAAGAGCACTATATAAATGTAAAGAATTATTATTATTATTATTATGAAATGCCTCCCGACTGATCCAAGCCCTTGCACAGTACTTGTAGTGTTAAACTCTTCATTTGCTTCTTCGTGGATCTGCCGGTCAAATGTGAATGAGCACCGGTCAATTAGCTCAGATATGATCTCCAATTAGATTTTCCTCTCATCCGCGGAGATTAATCCCGGTCATTTTCAATTCTTCACACCCTCCACGTCCGCTGAGATAATGTAATTATGCACTTTTTTTTCTTTATTTTTTTTTTTTTGTTGCAATACTAGAAGTAGTCGAGCAATTGAGTGGTCATTCTCCAAGTGGCCTCTCCTAAGCAGAGGTGACCTCTCTGTCTGAGAAGTATCATTTGTGAACATTTCACCGCTGTGTGGCTTTAATTAAATTTTTTGTTTCATTCCTTTTATCTAATTCAGGCAACATAAAAATCTAAATGTCTAGTGATGTTTTTGGGAAATACGGAGTTAGAAACCTTTTAATGAGTGTAACTAAAGGAAAATTTTAAAAAATAAAGAAAGAAACTGGGACCTGTTCCATTAGTGTTTGCTGTCTTTGTCCACTTGCTCACATTTTTGTTTTTCTCCAATATGAGTCTTCAGAAAAAATTCCCCTTGGCAAGGTCCTGTGGAGTTTGCACTTTTCACTGTCATGCCATTTGTGCCGTCTTTTTCTGCGGCATAAAATTGTACAAAGTGCCGGCTGATTAATCCTCTTTGCACAGTGACTTATGACAAGTGCTCCCGTGAATGCAAATTAAACGGGCATTATGGGATTAAAAAAAATAAAAAAAACACATTCAATTAGACAAACGGCAGCAGACAGAAGAATACTGGACTGCAGAAATGTCCATCTGTCTTCACTGTCCATTACAGGGGACTGGTGGCATTGGAAACAAGGCTTGAACAATTCCCCAGAACGGCACGCCAGGGCACATTTTTGCAAGTCATCCGTTAACTTGGCAGTCTTGTTGTTTAGAATCGCAGAAGGAGAAAATCAGGCAACCTTCGGGTAGATTGATTGGCAGAGTGGTGTCACTGAGTCTAAGGATCTGCGCTATGATTAACTTCAAATCCCATTTATGCCAGAAGGGTTCCTACTCCGTTGGGCCCATGAGCAAGGCCCTTAAACATGAAAATTGTTCCAGAGGTGCACTATAATGGCTAATGCTGTGCTCTGCCCCCTCCCTAAAAGGTCAGGTGAGAAGACAATTGCTCCTCTGGGTTTAATACCATGTACCAAATACCAAAGATGAGTGTTAGGGAAAGCCAAGAAATGCCAGTCTCCTTTACACTGACCTGCGTGCCAGCATTCCAACTCTGCTAAAGTAATACAAGGAGAAAATGTAATGAAGCCATGGAGGTTAAAATAATGAACATTCCCTCAACCAATATTGTGGGCAACTGGTGCCAATCCAGATAGAAGGCTCTAACAGCACTGGACAGGTTGCTTGCCTACCTCAGGGCATACACCCACACTGCCCAGTTTGGAGCTGCCAGTTAGTCTAATCTTCACATTTTTAGGATATGAAAGGAAAAATGCAATCGCTGGAGAAAAACCCACACAGAGATATAAGGAAATCACGGAAAGTGACCATGTAGGGCAGGGGTGTCGAACTCCAGTCCTGGAGGGCCGCAGTGGCTGCAGGTTTTCATTCTAACCATCTTCTTAATTAGTGACCAGTTTTTGCTGATAATTATTTCTTTTAATTAACTTGACTCCGGCCCCTTAGTTGTTTCTTTTTCCTTAATTAACGGCCAAACAATAATGAGACATGAAACAAGCGACCACATGACCAGCTCACCTGTGCCCATTACACAATATCTGAAAACAGAGAAAGGTGGAGGCCTCAGTAAGTCTGATCTCTTAGGTCATCAAAACATCTTGACGGTGTTCTTAGAAAAAAACTAAATCATCAGTTTTAGAAATGTCTGCTGTGGCAGAAAGAATAATTAAGTAAGGGGTTTAATTAACAGCAAGCATTGGCTTCTCATTAAGAAACTGGTTGGAGTTTGAAGCCCCAGTTTAGCTGATCATCTGTTAGCTTGTTTCGCATCTCATTTCTGTTTGGCTGTCATTTAATGAGGAAACGAATCAATTCAGAGCACTGAATCCTTAAAAACAAGGCTATTAAAATAAAGGGAAAAAAGTGAATTAGCAGTGAAAACTGGTCACTGATTAGGAAAAGGGTTAGAATGAAAACCTGAAAAAAAAAAAGCCACTGCGGCCCTCCAGGCCTGGAGTTTGACACCTGTGATGTAGGGAATCAAAGTCAGTCCTGGAGCTGGGAGAAGGCAGAAGCAGCCACTACTAGAACAGTCAGCTACCACCCTTGGAGTTTTATAGGAGGCCCCTCAGTCAGATGCCTCAGGAAGAGGCGGGTCTTGGTGGACGGATAACAGGAAGTGACGTCACTGGTGTTACAGCTGTCAGTCATCAGTCTGCAGAGGGAGGAAGAGAAATGGCTTTAGGACACAGTGCCAACCCCTGGAGCGGCGGTAGAATTACAGTCACTATGGCCCTTCAGCTGTCCCTTACACACACACAATGATGAGAAGAGGAGCAGGAGATCAGATGTGACTCAGTAAACACACCAAGATCAAAACCGAAAAAGATCCAAACGACCTTTCGTCAGGCCAAAACTAAATCCATAGTCAAAGAAATTTAGACAAAAATTCGAATACCGGAAGAAACAATAACTGAGGCAACTGCAAATTAGTTTGAGATGCAATCGCTCAAACTTAAAAATAAAGAAGAAGCCAACACAAACTGACATGGTGACGTCACCCGTAGCACTTCTGAGTTGTTTCCATTGTATCTTCGAAGCAACATGGCCACAAAGTGGTGTCGACAGAAGGATGCGAAAAATAATCAACTATATCAAAATGGAGACAAAACAAAAAAAATGAATATCAGGAATAGATTCAGGATTCCGTAACACTGTGATGCCGAAATAAGCAAACGTTTCCAAGAAGTTGTGAAAAATTATGAACAAAGTATACTCGCAAAACACTTACATGATATCGTCCAACGTTACAAATGCGGTGTGTCACGCGCGTGTATATAGGAGAAAGCTGAACAACTCTAGTGACTGTAATTCCACCACCACACCAGGGGTTAGTGCTGTGTCTTTTGTTTTGGTTTCGTTTTGCTGATGTGCTCACTTCCATTATCTATCAGCGGCTAAGAAAGGTTCTCTTTCTTCTGCAATTTTGTTTTGCCAATGTGCTCACCTCCATTGTCTATTAGCATCTAAGTGAGTTTCTGTCTCCCTTGAGGTTTCGTTTTGCTGATGTGCTCGCCTCGCTTGTGTATTAGCGGTTAAGTGAGTTTCTCTTCCTCTGCAGTTTCGTTTTGCCAACGTCCTTGCCTCTGTTGTCTATCAGCACCTAAGCAAGTTTCTGTCTCCTCTCCGGTTTCGTTTTGCCAATGTGCTCACCTCACTTGTCTATCAGTGTCGCTTGTGTATTAGCAGCTAAGCGACTTTCTGTCTCCCTTGAGGTTTCGTTTTGCCGTTGTGCTCGCCTCGCTTGTGTATTAGTGATTAGGTGACTTTCTGTCTTCCTTGAGGTTTTGTTTCGCCGATGTGCCCGCCTCCGTTGTCTATCAGTGGCTAAGTGAGTTTCTCTCTTCTCGGAGGTTTTGTTTTGCCTATGTGCTCACCTCGCTTGTGCATTAGCAGCTAAGCGACTTTCTCTCTCCCTTGAGGTTTCGTTTTGTCGATGTGCCCGCCTCCGTTGTCTATCAGCGGTTTCTCTTCTTTTCTCTTTTGTCTGCGTTTTCACTTTAATGACAGTCGCTTTCTTTGAGCTTCATGCTGTAGCCTTGCACTTCCAGGCCAGACAGACAGACACACTTCCACATTTATATATATATAACTAGCAAAATACCAGTGCTTCGCAGCGGCAAAATACTGGCTGAATATTTTAATTAAGAAAAAAGTAAACATTTTTAAACTGAAGGAAAATATACAAAAAAATATTTGTTAAGGATCTCTTTGTATACCACGTTGTCAGTTCGTCCCTCCGGTTGTAATATGACCAAGCTGTGTGCTGAGCTTACTCTTGAGCATGCAACATACAGTTGGCCATGTGAAAAGCAATCCTGCCTCAAATCAATGCCAACCTTTTGTAGTGTTTGCCCTTGAGACTTATTAATTGTCATTGCGAAGCAGAGCCTTACTGGAAATTGAACGCGTTTGAATTGAAATGGGAGATTAGAGGGTATAACGGGGATGCGAGGAATAAAAACTGTGTCACCTGAGGCACTGCCAGTAAAAATAGTTGCTTCAATTAGGTTGTTTTGTAGAGATGTCAGGAAGCTTACGTAAAGGAGTGAGAGAGACTTTACCACCGTTACAGCACAAACCAGGAGACTCGCATTTCCACTTCTGAGCTTGACAATAGTCACAGTGAACATCCATGGATCCAATGTGTACTGTTTTGTCAGACTCATAATGTATGTTTGGGTCGTACGCAAATCCACAATAGGCTTTTTTGAGCCAAACCTGTTGTTTTCGTATGAGCCGCTTTTCATTATTGGGATCGTATCTAGAAACAGAAGCTCTATTAACTTGTGGATTTGCCTGCGAGTATTTAGCGACAGTGTCTCTATGAACTTGTGGATTAGCTTGCGAGTATTTAGCGACAGCGTCTCTATGAACTTGTGGATTAGCTTGCGAGTATTTAGCCACAGCGTCCCTATTAACTTGTGGATGTGCTTGCGAGTATTTAGCCACAGCGTCCCTATTAACTTGTGGATGTGCTTGCGAGTATTTAGCCACAGCGTCCCTATTAACTTGTGGATGTGCTTGCGAGTATTTAGCCACATCGTCCCTATTAACTTGTGGATGTGCTTGCGAGTATTTAGCCACAGTGTCCCTATTAACTTGTGGATGTGCTTGTGAGTATTTAGCCACAGCGTCCCTATTAACTTGTGGATGTGCTTGCGAGTATTTAGTCACAGCGTCCCTATTAACTTGTGGATGTGCTTGCGAGTATTTAGCCACAGCGTCCCTATTAACTTGTGGATGTGCTTGCAAGTATTTAGCCACAGCGTCCCTATGAACTTGTGGATGTGCTTGCGAGTATTTACTTCTGAGTATTTAGCCAGAGCGTCCCTATGAACTTGTGGATTTGCTTCTGAGTATTTAGCCACAACGTGTTTATTAACTTGTGGATTTTTGGCAGGTAGTCAATTACGTGGGAGGCGTGCTGATTTCCGCAGAAGTCGCACTTATGAATATGCTAAGCACAGTCCTTCACCCGCGAATATTTACCTTATATGGGCAGGCACTCAATCACGTGGGAGGTGTGATGATTCAAGACGCAAGACGCAACCGCCTCACACGGTGACCGAGCTGCCCGCTATGGCTGTATACAGTATACGAAAGTAGGTTCCAGTTATGACCGTTACGTGTAGAATTTCGAAATGAAACCTGCCTAACTTTTGTAAGTAAGCTGTAAGGAATGAGCCTGCCAAATTTCAGCCTTCCACCTATACGGGAAGTTGGACAATTAGTGATGAGTGAGTGAGTCAGTCAGTCAGTCAGTCAGTGAGTGAGTCAGTGAGGGCTTTGCCTTTTATTAGTATAGATAAGATGTTTTCTCTCTACTCAAAGCGCTCTCCATGAAGGGAGGATCCGGGAAGCAGCACTTTTAAGCAATATTATTTGTTAATTTTACTTATTGCTAAAAAGCACACTTAAACAAAAATGCAACACCCAAAGATTTAAAATGCTCCAATGTTCAGAACATTGAAATCCCAGAATGCATGGGATATACTGTACATTTTTAAGTTATTGTTTGTCTATCTTAGAGAAATAATTCTGATTATTCCTTCCGTTGAGCAATTAAACCTTCTTAAGGGTGTAACCTTGAATGTTGGTTTAGCAATTAATAAATATTAACGGGACACTCAATTAACGACTAAATTAGCCAATATTAATGCTCCTTTTGCTCATCAAACCTGCTCAGTTAACACGTAATAAACCCTAAATTAATTGGTTATCACTTAACGTTAAATCAATAACTGGAGCCAAGGTGAAGGATGACAGCGGCTCGCTGATGGGCCAAGTCTGTTCTGAATATTTATTAAATACAAGATAAAGCTTTAGGAAAAAAAATTAAAAAGATCAAAAAGAACCGCATCCCACCCACCCACGCTGCCTAATAAAGTTTTGGTTCCTCTTGACTTCTAATTGAACATCAGCAGCACTTAATTAAATGTGAAAGTGATGTAATGGAGCGTTTATCCATGCTTAAAGTGCCACTCAGAATTATTTATTTATCTAGTGGGCGCACTAAATGGCTCCGTTTGAAATCTTTCAGAACTTTCCAATTAAAAGAAAGTAAAAGGGCGACGCCAGATATGCTCTAGCGATCTGGAAATGCAAGGCAGCGCCGATCACTTAGGCGACGCCTGAGATGTGCTCTTGAAATTGTTATCAAGGAAACCATCCATTTCTCTATTTTCAGTTTATTAAACCAAACAGAAGTGCAATTATTTAAGTATTATAATCAGTGAGGCGTGCGGAATAAAAAGAAGGCAGTTACAAGAACCTGAATTGAAGTTCAGTTGCTTTTTGAAAAACAAGATCTAGAAGGAGGAGAAAAAAATGGCACTCTGAAGTCAGAAGTACAGCCGGAGAGTTTTACGTCTTTGGAAATAATAAGAACGTATAACAATTTAATAAACCCACCGAACACATCAAGAATGCTTTATTACTGTATTGATTCAGTTCATTTGTGTGTTCACTTTTTATTCTGTAAAAGAACAAAGTCTGTATGTCAATAATAATACAGGATAATAAAATGGAGACAATTAAAATCACTTTTAAGGCAAGGTGGTCAAACAGATGTGGAAGCTCACCCACCAGACTGAGGGCTGAAGATAACATTGGCCTGTGACACGGAGCAGAGGCACGTGGGTGATGTGAGAGTTCGGGTGCTGAATGAACAGTTAGACTAAACCATACCACAGACGGCCATAGCAGGTACCCCCAAGTCACTCTCCAAATTCAAATGCAGGCATACAGTAAAGTCCAGACAGAAATGGATGGGAGGGGAGCTGTAGATGTCACACACACGGCAGAATTACTGACTTGATCACAACAGTGAGTTACGACCAGCAACTTCGAGATTAGAGTCAAGTCCCTTAAGAGCCACTATGTCACAAATAATATGTTACAAATAAAAAACACATGAACATTAAAATGCTTCATTCATTTTAGGTTACGTATGAACATGGAAACACATATATACACAATAAATCTCTCTATGTATAAAATCCAACATCCATCTGCCTGTCTGTCTATCTTCTTTTCACGAGAGAACTACTTAATGGATTTAGATCGGGTTTTTATCTATAATTTGCTTGAATATTCCGGATGATTTTGTGACTTCTGTCATTGCACTGTGTATCATAGTTTGCTTGCAGTACCGATTTATTTGCATGAATGTGAGAGAGACGAAGTGGGTCAAGGGGAGAGGGGCAGGGCCCTCCTCACTCATGCGCCAGCCTCTGGGCGTATCTTACATTCGCTTAGCTAGCAAATGAGAGAGCTACTTAACAGATTTAGATCAGGTTTTTTTCTAGAATTTGTTTGAACATTCCGGTTAGTTTTGCGACTTCTCTCATCATAGTTCGCGTGCAGCAGCGATATATTCGCACTAATCCGAGGCAGAGGCTGCAGGCCAAGGTGAGGGGGGGAAGCGTGACGTCAGGAGTGGGGAGCTGGGCAGGGCCTTCCTCGCTGTCCTATTTCACTACCACACAGGCAAAGCCACGGAGCATGGCTAGTGAAACATATAGATGAATAACTATAACTGTGTGTCACAAATAATTAATAGAATTAATAATAATAATTGAAATGCACTATATAATAGATACCCTGCGGTGGGCTGGCACCCTGCCCAGGGTTTGTTCCCTGACTTGCGCCCTGTGTTGGGATATAGCGGGATGGATAATGGATGGATATATAATAGATAAAAATAATAAATAGATAGATAGATAGATAGATTAATTTTAGCGTAGTAGGCAGGATGAGATAGATAGATAGATAGATAGATAGATAGATAGATAGATAGATAGATAGATAGATAGATGTGTAACGCACTATATGCAATAGATAGATAGTGTGTTTGTTGGTAGGGACTGCAGGTCCTCAAGCTGATAATGCTGGGCCACCCACCCAGTTGCCCCCTGTTAATTATAATTGTCGAAACAAGACGTGTGCTCGATGGCACCAAAAAAAAAAAAAAAAAGCAAAAATCAGGGTCCTATCGTGAGGAACCTTCCTCGGCTGGAGAAACCAGTGAGAGTCAAAATGGAAGGAGCTCCATTCTTATAACAGGTGATGCCTCCTTCTGAGAACCGCTGGATATGTACCCGGTGGAAGGGAAGGGGGCGGAGTCAGTTGCCCTAATTGGCCATCTTTTCGGCACTGTGGAGGGATAAACAGGGGATGAGGTTAGCGCCAGCATCCCCCCTCGCATGAGTCATAATATAATATGAATGGCATTGTGGGTTAGTGTAGTGCCTCATGCCTCTCATACTTTATTGGCTTATCAAATTCTCATCGCCAGCAGAGATTTGTGTATATTTTATTGCTTTGCTTTCATGCTGCCTACATTACAACTACTCCTTAATTTACACTTCAGAGTTGAAGGCTGCCCAAAACTCATATTTCTCACTGCCAAATTCTGAACATTTCTATAATTCATTGCAAGCTATGATTCTCTTATATTTTTATGGGTGATGCTGCAGATCACATTTAGTGATATTTGAATCCTCCAAGGCTTCAGCACCACAGATGAGGTACAAAGGCCCTTCACTCTGATGCTGTGAAGACCGTCAGAATTTATTCTGGAAATAATTCAGATGTGACTGCTGGGTTCAAAGCAAATGCGTCCATGTTCTCAATCTAAAACCCCTCTATATGAGAAACTACCGTGTGACAGGATAACTAGGACACTATCATGAATTCTGAAGTTGGACCCACCAAAAAACAAGAAGAAGGACATGTTTAAGAAAGGCTGTCCTGCATGCTGTCTGCTCTGCTTGAGGATACCCCAGTGAAGAGCCTAAAAACATTCCTGAAATGTCAATTATCAGATTGGCTTCTGATACTCTCAATAGCACTGAAGTCATGACATCTCATTAGGTCTTCCAAAGGTTTTCATCCCGATTGTCAAATTATTCAATTTCACACAAAGGTTCCACATTATGAATGTCACTTGCTAATGTCCAGACTAATTACCCAAATGTTTTTCCCTAAATTTAGTTTTTCAACCACCCACATAAGAGGGAAATTACAGTCTAGTCATTCAGAAAACTAAGCAATGAATCGACTGGATGTCACTTGTGTGCTCTGCATGACTGAAAACCAACTGCTTCCTTGGAAAAAGGAATTGATGACTTCATTATGGCTGGCACTCTCCCCTTAGTAGTAAATTGGGATTCTTCCAGGAGTTAATCATTCATGTCTAGTCCTTGATTGTTGAGAGTTACAAAAAGAAAGTGAAAATCTAAAGAACAGTTCTTTAAAAAAGGCCATTTCAGACCATACAAACGGGAAGCAAAATGTCTATTGTAATAAAAAAAAAAATATATATATATATATATATATATATATATATATATATATATATATACAGAGGTGGGTAAAACAAGGTTTACACGCACAATAGGATTATCACAATAGAGCACGCATTAATAATAATAAGACCAATAATCCAAATTAATAATGCAATAATTAATGAATAAATAATAATAATACAAGATCTACTTTTGCCCACACACACACACACACACACACACACACACACATATATATATATATATATACACATAAGAAAACACTAAGGTCTGTGTGTCCAATCTCTCAGAGCAATCTGATTGGTCAATTTGGCTTTGGTGTGATTGGTCAGTTTGGCTTTGCTGACGCAAAGAAAGAGGAAGTGCGAGGGTGAGATGCATGAAATATTAAGGGCACACACTGAGAGAGTCGCCTTCAAACTTGGCAAGTTTAAAAACGAACAGGAGATGAGAAAGGTACCTCACAAATAATGACGCTGTCTGAGAAGCAGACTTTATGTGAACGCGCTTGAGGTTTAGACGCACGTGAATGCCGAGGAAAGGAGCTGAAAGTACACATAGGGCAAGAGAGAGCAAATATTTTAAAATTTTTCTATTGCCTGTCTTTGGTAGTTGCCATAGCTAGTATTTATATACATTCGACCCTTGATATACGACCGGCCTGACATGCGAACAACTTGCTTTACAACCAAAATTTTTGTTTTGAATTATGACCAACATCTTGCGTTACGACCCGAATGCGGTCACGTGTATCCACTTGCGCGATTGTGAACAAACAGCCGAGAGTGTTTGTAAGCGTCAGTCGGAGCCCAGATACATGTGTTTGTGGACGGAATTTTGGTCAGTGCAGTGATTTATATAATTTATTTTGATAATTGCTTAGGAAGGAAGAGAAGGTAACGAAGGTAAAGAAAGCGACCATAATCGAAATGAAGAAGAAAATTGTGTGGAAATATGAGAGTGGTGTTCGTGTGACCGATCTCGCTAATATGTACAGCATGTCGAAATCCACCATCTCGACAATTTTACAAAGAAAAGATTTGTATAAGGAAACTCCTTCCAAACAATAACCACCTTCCATTTCATTCTCCTTCTCCTTCTCCTTCCTTCCTGCAAGCCAAAGATGTCAAATTAAATGGTGAGTACAGTATGAAATTGTTGTTTCTGGTAGGCTAGGCACTTTTTATAACTTTTTGGTTAGTACATTAGAAAAATTATTGGTGTTTTTGGTAAATTATGCACATTATACAACCCTTTTTTATTAAAAAAAGTTAAGCAAGTGTTGCTGTGGGAGGTTTGGAACACATTAAGGGCATTTCCATTATTTCTTATGGGAAAAATAGTCTTGACTTACAACCAACTTGAGTTACAACCAGCCCTCGCGAACGAATTGAGTTCGTAAGTCAAGGGTCCACTGTATATATACATATATATATATATATGGTTGAAAAAGTTTACTGTCAAATAACAGTAAACTATTTCAACAATTCTATGATCTGCTTCTCGTAACTGAAAGAGGGCACCGTGGCAGATGTTAGCCGACTTGCTGACCAACCACAAGCGTTACCTGGTAGGTGACCACCCATACAATCAGATTGTGATTCATACTACGAATGCCATGAATATGACACAGATAGGCAGACATCGTTAGTACACCCAACACACGTTTATTTACAATATTTACAACAATAAAGTGCCACACACAACCCCAGTACTCCCCCAATATATCAAAAAGAAAGGAAATTTAAATATTTCTGGTGCTTTTACTTGGTGTCTTGGACGTTTGTCTGTGGGGTTTGAGGAGCGACAGCGCCATCTAATGTCACACATGGTATACCTGGCTGGTATATGGTATATACAATATTACCTGGTATATATATTGTGGTAAATAATTAAGCCTTGACACAACAAAGAGGTTTGGGGAAGCCTCCCATATACTTGAGAATTGGCTGCAAATGCAAAAAGCTTGAGAAAAGTGGTCTTTACAGACAAGAGTCCAAAACAGAACTGAACAGGTTAGGAAACATGGTGGATATAAAGTTGAAAAGCAGGATGAGGAGGGATCTTGGGACCAGAACTGGTCATTAGCAGGTGGGCTTTTCTGTTGGCATGGAAGTGACATCTTCTGGGGCGGAACCAAAAATGACGTCATGGGAGCCAGGTGGAATTTCTTGCATTTGGTCTGCGGAGAGATAAGAGACAGGATTAATGCACTCTGCAACCCCCTGGTCTGACTGGGAATTATCTTCTTTTGAGCCCTCTAGCTGCCTCTTATGTGAACATGTGTGACTATATATATATATATTGTATATATATATATATATATATATATATATATATATATATATATATATATATAATATACTGTGGTGGGTTGGCACTCTGCCCGGAATTGGTTTCTGCCTTGTGCCCTGTGTTGGCTGGGATTGGCTCCAGCAGACTCCCGTGACCCTGTGTTCGGATTCAGCGGGTTGGAAAATGGATGGCTGGATGGATATATATATATATATATATATATATATATATATATATATATATATATAGTGGAAGGCAAATAAGAAATTGGAGAAGTTAAAAAAAATTTGGGGTGCCAGCCAGGCGGGCATAGAGATAATATAAGTACGAAAATTCAAAAGTCTCAAAAAAATGATAGTAAAGAGCGCATTAGTGCAAACAAATGGAAATTATTACTCGGTGAAATAACGTAACAGCAAAAAAGAGATTGAATATATTGTTCAGATTTAAACTTTAACTCAGAGACTTGTAGATTGTCTAATTAGGGTTGCCATCAGGGAAAAGTAGTGCTTCTTCCTAATGAAGAGGTGTATCTGCATGAATTAAAAGATTTGTGGTTTGGTGAAAGTGAAATCCACATGCGTGAGCAGCAGAGACGTGAAATTGCTGGCGCATAGCACAGGCCTGGGGGGGTTGGTGAGTGAAGCAAGCAGGGGGTGAAGCCCCCTAGTATATATATATATATATATATACTGTATATATAAAAGAAAGAATACCATATATATATAATAATATGATTTGCTTGACTAATTGATAAATGAAACAACAACTTTTCAAGAGTGTAACTGCTGGATGCCTGCAGGTGACACAGGGCTGGCTCATTAAAATTTGCCTCAGCGCCAAGCCACACGACGTTATTAACCGTGTGTATCATTTTTCAGTCCTGCATCCCTAAATCCTGCTGATGCCACCTCCTCCTCCTCCTCTTGCAGTTAACATACAGCCATTGACAAAATTCACTGATAGCAGAGTAAAATCTGGGTTTCTATAAACACCTAGAATTTGCTTCTATTGATCTTGAGTGCTTTTAATTTTCTTCTTCTCTTTTCTTTTCTGCCGTTCATGTAATTGACAAACAATTTATCTTGGCAGCAGGATGCTTTGCTATTGACAGAGCTGTTTTGCTGTTATGATGCTCTGTCATGTCTTTATGGAGGCGGAAGGCAGCAGATTTCCAGCTACGCTTGTGACTCATTAATAGATAGGAACTGAAAGCAATCTACCCCGAATATTAAACTGCATACACACCCCATATAATTTCCATCAAACATGACATGTGTTTATTAAACTTCTGAGCCCATGTCATTGCTTTTGATGCAAAGTTTCATTTTAAATGGGTAGTTTCTTTTCTTTTTTTTCCTAACTTGTTTGCAGTGGGATGGAATCCACATGGTTCCTGCATCAAATCCTACACTGCCTGGCCAAAAAAAAAGTCGCCACCAAAAAAAAATGTCACACACTCTAATATTTCGTTGGACCGCCTTTAGCTTTGATTACGGCACGCATTCGCTGTGGCATTGTTTCGATAAGCTTCTGCAATGTCACAAGGTTTAGTTCCATCCAGTGTTGCATTAATTTTTCACTAAGATCTTGCATTGATGATGGTAGAGTCTGACCGCTGCGCAAAGCCTTCTCCAGCACATCCCAAAGATTCTCAATGGGGTTAAGGTCTGGACTCTGTGGTGGCCAATCCATGACCTTCTTCCATTGCTCCAGAGTCCAATCTTTATGCTCCCTAGCAAATTGAAGCCTTTTTGCCTCACTGATTAGTGGTTTTCTTACGGCTATACAGCTGTTCAGTCGCAATCCCTTAAGTTCCCTTCGCATTGTGGGTGTGGAAATGCTCTTACTTTCACTATTAAACATAGACCTGAGTTCTACTGTTGTTTTCCTTCGATTTGATTTCACCAAACATTTAAGTGATCGCCAATCACGATCATTCAGGATTTTTTTTCCGGCCACATTTCTTCCTTGAAGACGATGGGTCCCCACTATCCTTCCAGTTTTTAATAATGTGTTGGACAGTTCTTAACCCAATTTTAGTAGTTTCTGCAATCTCCTTAGATGTTTTCTCTGCTTGATGCATGCCAATGATTTGACCCTTCTCAAACAGACTAACATCTTTTCCACGACCACGAGATGTGTCTTTCGACATGATTGTTTAAGAAATGAGAAGCAACTCATTGCACCAGTTGGGGTTAAATAACTTGTAGCAGTGCTACTTTATAAGAACTGCATCTCCCAGCAGTCCTTGCTGGGGCTGATGGGGTCAAAGGTGGCCACAGGTAGTTAAAAGGAGGGCAGAGGGCAAAGAGGAAAAAAAAAAGTTTGTTTTGTTTTGGTGCGGTGTGTGTTGCGGTTATCTGTCGTTTCTGCCTGCTCTTATTGGAACTCTAATCTTTTTGTCCTGGACTGTATTCGTTTGTTGGGGTCTGGATTGTCTGTCTACCTGTGCACTGAGAACTGTGTTGGATTATTTGGTTTTCCGGAAGAGTGGAGCGCTCCTGAATCAACCATCTGATTTCATCCACATCATCAGTAACTACCGGTAGGACTGTATTTTTCCTTCTCCTTTTCAACATACAGATCGCTGGACTTAACTTGGTCACTTTTCATCTTCATCCGGGTTGGTTTATATGGACTTTGCTGTGTGGTGTTTGTGTTTATATGTAATATCGCCGAAGGGGTCAGGGGTGGTATTACTGTTTTAATTAATTATTTTGGGTCATTATATTTGTAATTGTTTGCCTTTCCCAGTGTGCTTTATTGTCTCTTCTGTGAGTGTGTGTGGGTCGATCCAAGGCTGGGGACGTTCCTGGGATCTCTTCTATTAAAATAAATAAATCACCGTCATCTTTGACGGTGTGAATCTTAGTGGCCCCTGACCGCTACAAACTTGTTGCCAGCTGAAAGATAATCGCCCATGCAATAATTATCCAATAGGAGGCTCGTACCTAATTGCTTAGTTAAATCCAGGTGGCGACTTTTTTTTTTGGCCAGGCAGTGTATTTCTGCCACATTGTGTCACTTGTAGCAGTCCGGTGCCGCTAAGATTCACATCGTCGATTTATTTTTTTTTTTTGTGGAGATTCCTGGGACACACCCAGCCTTGGCCCGACCCGCACACACTCGCAACCAGAGACAAAAAACAACAGGTAATAAAATAATTTAACAATGTATTAAACACTAGCAAACAAAATATAACTACATACTAAATAATCCCACCCCAGTCCCCTTATGGAGATGTACAATAAACACAAACAAACCACAACAATAAACACTCACGACAACGTCCTTATGAAGCACAATACAGCCAAACCAGGTGAAGATGACAATCCAGAGAACAGCTTTCGTAGAAAATGAGTGAAACAGTCCTACCAGTAGTCCTGAGTGGCGAGGGGTGAGATTTCCATTAGCGCTCCTTTTGAAGACGCCCGACAATTAATCCATTACTATAACACGACAGGCAGGCATGAGACAGTCCGTTCATCTAATGTGAAACGATCCGGGGCACAATTGACTTTTTAGATGACACGTTGGACAGGATTCACAAAAACACCGTTCCCCTGTTGCTCTGTCAGGCCTCCCTTTCCAACTTTCCCGCTGGCCTCTTTCGTCCCCCAGCAGCCCCTGCTTCCATTCCCGTCATCCTATGTGAGTAACCCCCTTGGGCTGCTGGGAAGTGAAGTTCTCCCCACGGCAGCACTGCTACACACTTACTGAGTGTCTCTTACCCTGATTACAAAGTCATGATGTGTGTTTATTTTAATTTCTTATTTTGTCTTTTATTTTTCTTTTCTTCATTATGTAAAGCACTTTGAGCTACTTTTTGTATGAAAATGTGCTATATAAATAAATGTTGTTGCTGTTGTTGTTGTTGTTGTTTATTACTAACCGTTTCCGCCATCCCATTACTAGCGTGTCAAGTCTTGGTCAGCTACACTGCGGACAACTGTGATTGGCTATCACAGAACACCAAGTCGAAATACGCTAAACGGCTGTTGTGTTTAGATTTCCATAACGTCCCGCCTCTTTCTTATTGGTTCATACATCCCCTAAGACCGCCCCGTCTAGACGCTTCTGTTAGAACTTCATGATCTCCCTGCCTCTGCACCCGCCAATTCAAATCGTTTCACCGCAGGAGTGAATTAAAAAACGAAAATGGGCAAAGGCCTCTTCTATGTGTGAAGGACATGCCCAACCCTTTCCTAGAGACCTCCACCATGTTCTTTACTTTAATGCACCCTTGTGTTGGATGGAAAAAGTCTCTCCAGTGGGCATCACCCCTCCAGATTTAGATCCCAGCCTGGTCATTGCATGCGTGAAGTTTGCAATTTCTCCCCTTGTCTCTATGGTGTGGACCACCAGGGGGGCCGTGCCACTCCCCAAACCCTGACACAGACAGGCTGAGACACAAGTCTTTCCCGATTGCACACCTTTAGTTAAGTGAGGAAGCGTTTTTTGTTGCTCCCCTTTTCTCAGCACAGTACAAAAGCACCAAATAATATAACGCACTCTCTTCTTCACCTCCACTTCTCCTCGCAAGCTTTGTCCTGCATCTCCTGACTCTGGCTCACTTGACTAATGGTGAAGTGGCTCCTTTTATAGGGCACCTTTTCTTGCTGCTGGATTTCTGGGTGTGGTGGAAGTGGTGCTCCAAACTACAACTCCTAGCATATCCTGAGGGAATCCGTGGTGAAGTAGCAACCCATGAGGGCTGCCCTGTAGAGTCTGTCCCAAAGAGGTCCCTCCCCTCTTTCCTTCCACCCGGGTAATACTCCTGGTCAGCCGTCACAATGGGTTTTCCTTCAGGTTTCCTGAACAGATCTCACATCTCAAAGATGAGTGTGTCAGGCTAATTACCATCTATTATTATATCTCCATCCATCATCCAACCCGCTATATCCTAACTACAGGGTCAAGGGGGTCTGCTGGAGCCAATCCCAGCCAACACAGCGCCAGGCAGGAAACAAACCCTGGGCAGGGCACCAGCCCACTGCAGGGTGCACACACACACACCAAGCGCAATTTAGGATCGCCAATGCACCCAACCCTGCAGTGTCTTTTGGAGCACCAGAAGGAAACCCACGAAGACACGGGAAGAACATGCAAGTAAGGAGACTGTGGAAGATTGTGGGTTTGCTTCCCGGTTCCTCCCTGTGTGGATAGCGCTTTGAGTACTGAGAAAAGCGCTATATAAATGTAATGAATTATTATTATTATTATTAAACTCCACGCAGGGAGGACCCGGGAAGCAAACCCGGGTCTCTTAACTGCGATGCAGCACCGCTACCCACTGCACCACCGTGCCGCACATTATTACATCTCATTTTTGATAATTATGTCCCACATAGTGATAGTTCCTACCTTGAGTTTGTTGCTACTGAGTCAGGCAGTGGTCCTAAATTAGATGACACAGATTCGAAAAAATGGAGTAATGGGTGATGTTTCTACGGTGGTTCGGTTTAGCACTGCCCTCTCACACTCCATGGTGACCGGGTTTGGATCCCAGCCTGTATGAAGTTTGCACGTTATCCCCACATCAGTGCAAATTTACTAATTGGCATATCCTGCCAGTTTCCTCTCAAATCATTAAGACATTTAAATTACGATGTTTGGGCACTCCAAAGTAATCAAGCATGGGTCCGTCCTTCTGACTCCTTACTGTCATAAACTGTCTTGACCTCCTCAATGACTGGAGCCAACAGACTCACAAAATGAGTGAATGTTTCTCCAGCTTGGGCTTTGGAGATAGAGGACTGAAGATAAATAGGAAGAAGACAGAACACCTGAGGTTTAGCGATGATCAGAATTCAGAAGTTAGCCTGCTAGGAGAGCAACTGAAAAGAGTGAATACAGTTAGTCTCCGAGTTATGGACATCCGACATACGACTTACAAACAGGGCCGCAGCTGCTCCTTCATCTGTCTGGGGGTTGTGACGCAGGCGCCATCATCTTCAGCCTGGGGACGCTGCAAGCGGTGGCTGGAGGGGTGTTATACTATGATTTGTTGTTAAGTTTAATGTCACTGTTCTCTGTGCCCACTGTTATGGACTCATTCATACAGGCAGACCAAGTATGGTACACAGGGGCACAGCATCAGCATTTAGAATTGCCGAGCCAAGCACAGGACTAGAGAGCCAAAGACAACTGGAGAATTGAATAGTCAGCCTAAAGACAGACTAGTATATTTCTGTCTTCTGTCAGCACACCATCCTCTTTCCTTGTTGGGAGAATGAGAACTGTATGTAGGCATTGTGTTTTTCCTGTATTTCTGAATGTGGGGTTTGAGTCCTTTCCTGTCCTTGTTTGGATCCGGAGCCAAGAGCCTGCACATGGAGCAGCCAGAATATAAGAATGGACCTATGGCCAACACACTTTGAAGCTGCCGGGTGGAAGATTATGTCTTCCGTCTGAGGCCTGGCGGAAGATTATGCCTTCCGTCCGGTGAAAATCCTTTCAGCGTGGCGACGAAAGATGGCAGACTGTGTAGGTCAAGATACCCACATTTCTTGATATGTCTGTCAAAAGCTTCCCGTCTGTAATACCGTGTGAACCCGTCAGTAAAGAGTTAAATTATCCTTTTTACTTCTCGTGTAATCTTTTAACTGTCAAATTGCATGCTGGGGGGGATAATACCTTTTTTATTTATAATTATTTAAATTCAGGTTAATTAAAACACTGCAAATGAAAAGAACACATTTCCAGAGAGCTAATGCCTCTTAACGAAACAAGAGGGGAAGTTTCACTACCCTCGGGTGGCTCCCCATTCATTCTCAGTGGGCGGCTAGGTGCGCGGCAAGTGCTTGTGTGCAGGATGGAGGCTTGAGGGGGGGCGGTTTGTTGCCCACCCACCACGCCACCGCAGCTACTGCTCCTGACTGGACAGAGGCTAGATGGGGCAGAGGGGTGCGTTTCACTGCCCGCCCACCACACAGCCTTGTAGTGTCCCTCGAACAGCTGCCCCGTTCGTTCTCGGTGGGCGGCTGGTGATGATGCAAGCGGTGACCCAGTTGTGGCTGATTGGAGGCCATTGAGGGTGAATGGGGCGACGGGGTGCAGCGTTGTAGTGTGCCTCGGGTGGCTGCCTGTCGAATGGGAGTGGTGTTGGGCAATTCACTACCCGCCTTTGGCCGCACTCTGTTTGTTCTCGGTGGGCAACAATGTCTCGTAAACACAAATCTGATGCAAGTACTGGTGATACAGTGAAGAAGAGAAAAACCATCACCATGGAAAATAAAGTAGAAATAATAAAAAGTTCAGAGAGAGGTGAAACTCCATCATTCATCGGCAGAGCACTTGGTTACAGTCAGTCAACAATAGCATACAAATTCAACTTAAGAAAAACCTACAATCCCTATTTCGTACGTAACCCGGGGACTGCCTATAATTGTAAATATTGAGGAATGCTGGTAGACCAAGATGGAAACTTAGAAGCAGAGATAATCCATAAGAGTGCAGTGTGGTTGGAACAAGTGGAAGAAGGAATCAGGAGTGTTGTGTGATCAGAAAATAATGGTGAAGGTTAAAGGTGAAGGTTTTAAAAGAGTAGTAAGACCACCAATGATGTACGGGGCTGTGACATGGGCAGTAAAGGTCGAGCAGGAGAAGTTGGATTTAACAGAAATGAGAAATGTCGAGATGGACGTGTGGAGTTACAAAAAAGGACAGAAGAAGAGATGAGACAATCAGAGGTACAACCATAATGGGAGAGAAATATAAGAAAGGACAGGAAAGTATAGATAGATAGATAGATAGATAGATAGATAGATAGATAGATAGATAGATAGATAGATAGATAGATAGATAGATAGATAGATACTTTATTAATCCCAAGGGGAAATTCACAAAGTGAAGTAAAGTGAAGTGGTATGGACATGTGATGAGGAGAGACAATCAGAATAGGTGGGCAAAAGAGTGATGGGAATAGAAGTCCAGGGGAAGAGAAAGTAAGGGAGGACAAAGCAGAGGCGGATGGGGAAAGTAAGAAGATCTGAAGGAAAATGGTCTGTCTGGTGAGGAGGTGCAGGATCGAACTGTGTGGATAACATTGATCAAGGACATCAACCCTACATAGAAGTGGGAAAAATAAAGAGAAAGAAGAAGTTTCTTCAGATCTATTACAATATGCTTATTTATCTAAAAATATTAATTATGCAAAAGGGTATAAGGCTCCTACACTGAAATTCATGTGGTAATTCCCGCCAATTGCAATAAAAATTACTCATTAAAAAGCCAAGATTATCATCATTACTGACCTGCCTGAATTGTATTCATTCCATTAGATATTATTACAGATCTGCCTGAATTTTCTTCTTAATATTCCTAAAAAAAAATGAAGCAAGTAGACTTTCCCTGACGACACTCGGATGGATGATAGCGCAGAATGTAAATGTCAGCCGTGGAGATTTCCATTATAAAGGAACGGGCCTCCTCACCATGTGACTCACGTTCATTCCACTTAATTTCAGTAACGGGTTATTGACCTGCATGGGAAGCCAAAAGGTCAAACACTTTCAACAGCTACACGCTGCCGAGCTTAAGGTTACAGATTGCTGAGAGCGATAGGACTCTGATTGGCTCTTCTCAGACATTTGCATACATTTGATGCATGCATATTAGCATATGTAACCATCTCCAACTCGCTTAATCCAGTTTCTGTGTACATATTGCATAACAGTTGCCTTCTGCGTCTAATTCGAGGTAGCAGATGGCTGGAGTCTAACGTGGTAACAGTGGGTGCAAGGCAGGACCCACCATTGGATGGAGCACAGAAGGCTGAGAGCGATGTGATTCTGATTGGCTCTTCTCAGACATTTGCATATATTAGATGCATATATATTAGCATACATAACCATCTCAATCTCGCTTAATCCAGTTTCTTTATACATATTGTATAACAGTTGTCTTCTGTGTCTAATTCGAGGTACCAGGTGGCTGGAGACTAACGTGGTAACAGTGGGTACAAGGCAGGACCACCACCGGATGGAGCACAGTGGGCCCACTGACACGCAGACACAGCCAAGTTGACAGAGTTAAATGAACACTTAAAGTGTGCAAATCTAAACATCCATCCATCTTATTAACCTGCTTATCCACAAGGGGGTCGTGGGGCAGCAGGAACCACAATGTTTCCATCTACACACCCTTTAAAGGTTACTTTAGCACTATAAGAGCTGATTTACCTCCAACAGTCCCACATGGCCATTTTAGAATTGCATATTAGCTCTGCACGCTCGTCCATCAGGAAGATGCCAACACAGACACGGGGGCCTGACAGGGATGCCAGCTCAGAATTCTGCGCCTGTGATGCAGCAGTGCTGACCAGCATGTCACCCTACCACTCCTCTGTATATCTCCTGAAGGATCTCCTGATCCTTCCTGACTGATTCTTCTCTAGTTTTGCATATTGCTAGTGTCCTCTGTCACTAATGGTAGCATGAGGTGGTATCTGCAGCCCATTCAGGTTGCACGGGTAGTCCAGCTCCTCCAAGATGGCAAGAAAGTTTGCTGCGTCTCCCAGCGCAGTCTCAAGAGCATGGAGGAGACACCAGGAGACATATGAAAATGTTTAACCAGTTTATGACCTTACTAGATCAGAAAAGAACCTTTGTTAAATGCTGCTCTGAGACGTGTAATTTGTCATGGGGTTTGGTGTTGAAGACTACAAGTAGAATTTATGAACATCTGCAAGGAGGACAACGTTTTAGTATCATTAGCTCAACTTCTCCTTCCAGGAAGATAGCCTGGGGGAATACAGCTGGAGGAGATGAAAGGCCAGGGATGGAATGGAAGGAAGGCAGCTGAAATGAAAGGACATGAAGTGGCTTCCCTGTCATCCAAGAGAAGTGTCAACAACTGGATACATTGATGTTTGCATATGCATGCTGTATCTCTCTGCGGCTTCATTCATGCAAAGGCCATTAGAACATTAGAGGGTTAAAAAATGTTTTGATGAGAACTGGACATTTGGCCAAATAAAGCTTGCCAATCCAATCCCCCCAATTCCTCTAAAATAACATCAAGTCGAATGTCTGCCGTACTACTCGCTCACTTTTTCCATGTGTCTGTTTGAAGAAAAACGTCCTAATGTTACCCCTAACAAGTTTCCAGCTGTGTCCCCCGTGATCTTGTTGAGCTTATTTTAAAGTCCTGGCCTCGATCCACTGCACTGATTCCCTTGGTAATTTTGAACACATCAATCATGTCACCTCTTTTGCTTAAACTGTAAAGGCTCAGCTGTTTGAATCTTTCCTTATAATTCATCCCCTGAAGTCCTGGAATCAGCCTAGTCACTCTTCTCTGGACCTTTCCTAGTGCTGTTATGTCCTTTTTGTAGCCTGCCGACCCAAACTGCACACAGTACTCCAGATGAGGCCTCACCAGTGTGTTATAAAACTTCAGCAGAACCTCCTGTGACTTGTACTCTGCACATCAAGGCGCCATATAACGTGACATTCTGTTAGCCTTCTTAATGGCTTCTGTACACTGACAGCTGATAAGTCCACTATGACTCCTAAATCCTTCTCATGAGGTGGGCTCTCGATTTTCAGACCTCCCATTGTGTATTCAAACCTCACATTTTCACTTCCTACGTGTAACACTTCACATTTACAGACATTAAATTTCATCTGCCACAAATCTGCCCAAGCCTGTCTGCTGTCTAAGTCCCTCTGTGATGATTCAATGAATTCTCGATTATCTGCCAATCCACCTAGCTTGGTATCATCTGCAAATTTGACTAGCTTGTTGTTTATATCCCTATCCAGATCATTGCCATGTGTTGCTCAAGTCAGTCAGTCATTTTCTAACTTGTTTAGTCCTGAACAGGGTCATGGGGTGCCAGCATAGGGTACAAGGTAGGAACAAACCCTGGACAAGGCACCAGCCCATTGCAGGGAGAAAACACACACCTCAACCGCACACTATGGCCAATTTAGTATCACCAATCCACCTAACTCGCAGATCTAAATTAATTTAACCCTTAAACTGCCACATACATGGGTGGTTAATGCACCCTGGACACCAAATACTTTTTTTGCTGCACTTTGTAAGGAAACCTCACAATTTACCAAGAAAAAATGAAATTTTAATAGAACACAATTACTGCAACACTGATCATTTTACACACTGCCAATGAACTGTAAAAACTATAAAAAAAACTACTGCAACAATCTATTATTATATGTACAATGTGCAACTGACGCCATTGCTGAGATTAGGGTTAGGGTTAGGGTTAAGGTTAGGGTTAGGGCAATCACCGAGCCAACAGTGTGAACACAAGCACACAGAGGCCAACGCTGATGCTGGCAGGCCAGTCTAGTGCAGCGGCTCAATCCCAGGGACAGCGATGCTGATTCGCTTGAGGGGGTGGCAGTGGTCCTGAGCTGGCTGCTCAACGAATGTACGGCACGGCCTTATCAGCTCGGGCGTGCTGGCAAATTGCATTGGGAACCAACTATAGCCGGGTGCGGTGTTCAAGAAATGTAAATCGCCGAATATACTCGGCTCCAGCGTGCTGGCAAATTGCATTGGGACCCGACTATTGCCAGTTGTGGAGTCTTAACGGATGATAATAATAATAATAATAATAATAATAAATAATTTACGTGTGATGGATGGTAAAAACATAAAATGCTGCTGTCTCTGCTGCTCTATGCAGACTGCCATGCTGTCTGTTTCTGCCAGGCCATCCTAGAGCCTTGACAGACCATGTTGGACCAACATACTAAGACAGAGAGCCACCTAGTTGCCTTAATGTAAGATGAGCTGATTATTATCTAGGTTGTATTATTTTGCTAACACTCATTTTTCTTCTGCTTATATTTTGGGCACAGTTGAAATAAATCTATGAAGGAATACACAGTTTAAAGTTCTCTCCTATCTGTTCTGATCCACTGTCTAATTGCGTGAGGTTACAGATATAAAAGAAACAGGGAAGCGCTGAACTAAAACAGCAGTCAAGCCAGACACTGTCCAGACTGGTAAGAGAAAACGTTCAGGGGCTATAGGTGGGATTTGGGGCATTCTGTTGAAGTCTAGTGAAGTGTTGGAAAGGGAAAATAAGATCACACAAAAGACTTCTGATGATTGGTGACTCCACAATGGGTGTTAGTATGATGAAGAAGTGATTAGTCAGGGTTGAAGTCTGATGGTTCTCTCATACAAATGGATGAATGCTGTAATATCAGAGGTCTCAAGGCACAAAGCTACACATAAACGCTGCATATTGTAAACGTTTAGACCCCCACATTCATTCCTTGCTTTAGCTTTTCACAATCCTGGTGCTGATGAGCTCAGCTTACTGGAGTTAGTTATTGAACATGTCTCTTAATCCCAGAACAATATGTCAAAATAAATTTATGAGCAGACAGTGCCTGTGATGTGAAGCAAAGGGACAATGGATCATGTGAGATGTGCCATGAAGCACATCCGTCACTTTGATGGATTAAACCAAAAGAAAGAGATACAGCTAAATGAACCTTTTAAATGTGGTCTTTAAAACATCATGGAGACATGGAGAATAAAGCCCTGCGTGCAAAGGATCTAGAAATCTGAAAAACGCATAAAAGGGATGAACACGTCTTTGTTTGGTCGGGAACTTTTCTAGTAGAACACGTAATATTTTGTTTGTTGCCTTTCGTGTTATGCCGTCCTTGGCCTTGGAGCCCCTGCAGATTTTTTTTACTCCTGTCCATCTGAAGTTTTTTTTTTTTTTGTTTGTTTTTTTTTTTGTTTTGTTCTCCTGGCCGTCGGATCTTACTTTAGTACTTTAGTTACTTAGTATTGTCTAATCTTATTTTTGTTTTTTATAAACTTTTTTCTTTCTTCATCTTGTAAAACACTTTGAGCTACACCATTTGTATGAAAATCCATCCATCCATTATTCAACCCGCTATATCCTAACTACATGGTCACGGGGGTCTGCTGGAGCAAATCCCAGCCAACACAAGGCGCAAGGCAGGAAATAAACCCCGGGCAGGGCACCAGCCCACCACAGTTGTATGAAAATGTGCTATAGAAATAAAGGTTGTTGTTATTGGAATAAAACGAGTATTGCATTATCATGAAATCTGTGAGACTTACCAGGAATGTTTATTGGGTTCATCTACTGTTGCCCTTGAAGGTTAACACACACACACACAACACATAGAAGGACCCCATCCAGACAAAATCTCAAGGTTGTGCCAAGTACCAGTCACTCCACAATATTCTGCATAAAATTCAGCAAGACAATGCACTAATGTCACAAAGCGAAAGTCATCTGAATTTGGTTTCATGAACATGACAATGAGTTCAGCGTTCTTCAGTGGCCTTCCAAGTTACCGGATCTGAGTCTTATAGAAAACCTTTGCAATAAGATTAGATTAGATCATGGTTAGATTCGATTAGATTGGATTGGATTATATTAGGGCTAGGTTAGATTAGATTAATTTGTATTAGGGTTAGGTTATATTAGATTAGATTATATTAGGGTTAGATTTGATTATATTATATTAGATCAAATCAGATTAGATTACATCAGGGTTAGGTTAGATTACATTATATTAGAGTAGATTAAATTAGATTGGATTAGATCAGATTAGGGCTAGGTGAGATTAGATTAGCTTCGATTCAACTGTATTAGGTTAGGTTAGGATAGATTAGATTAGATTAGGGTTAGGTTAGATTAGAGTAGATTAAATTAGATTGGACTGGATTAGATTAGGGCTAGGTTAGATTAGATTAGGGTTACATTAGATTAGATCAAATCAGGTTAGATTAGATCAGGATTAGACTTTAGGATTAGGGTAGAGTAGATTAGATTGGACTCAATTAGATTAGATTATAGTAGAGTAGATTGGACTTGATTGATTAGATTTAATTAGATTAGATTAGGGCTAGGGTTAGATAAGGGTTAGGTTAGGATATATTAGATTAGATTGGAGAAGAGTAGATTAGACTTGATTTGATTAGATTAGATTTAATTAGATTAGGGCTAGGGTTAGATAAGGGTTCGGTTAGGATATATTAGATTAGATTAGGTTAGATTAGATTAATCCCAAGGGGAAATTCAGATGCATACAGCAGCAGAAACATAAAAACAATGATACAGACTCACTGGACAAATAATGCAGCCAATCAATCACTCGATCAATTGATAAATAATTAAATAAAAATAAACTTAAAGAGTACATTAGGCAGAAGCATTGAACTGCCTGATAGCACTGGGTAGAAAAGACCCCCAGAGGTGCTTCTTACCACACCGTGGTGGAATGAACCTGTGGCTGAAAGTGTTCCATGAGAGCGCCTCCTGGAGGGGATTTGTCAATTTTTCCATCATCCTCATTTCCACAACAGCTTCCAGAGTGTTCAGGATTAGTCCTGTAATGGCACAGGCTTTCCTGATAGACATGGTGTGTCTATTGAGCTCAGGTTGCTTCCCCAGGACAGTAGAACACCACAATCGCTACTGTGGACTTGTAGGACATTTCCAGCAGACCTGAGCCTCCTTAGCAAGTCCAGTCTGCTCTGGCCCTTTTGTATGGCACCCGTGTTGCCAGACCAGTCTGGTTTGCTGTTCATGTGAACCCCCTCTGAACCACTTCCACGTTGTCTCCCTAAATAGTGGCTGATCTCAGACACTCCTCAGCATGCCAGAAGCCCACCATCAGCTCCTTTGACTTGCTGGTGTAAATTTGAAGGGGGTTCTCCTTGCACCACAAGACAAAGTCCTCCACAACCTTCCTGTACTCCAACTCATCTCCATTATTAACACAGCCTATGGTGGAGGCGTCACCTGAAAATTTCTGTACAACAGCAACAATTTATTTCCATCGTGCATTTTCATGCAAACAATGTAGGTCAGAGTGCTTTACAAAATGAAATAAACAGATGTTAATATAAAACATACACAAACAAGAATAGGTAATGATATTTTACAGTGCGTAACAAAGAAAAGGTAAGATCGAATGGCCAGGAGGAAAGAAAAAACAGAAAGAAACTCCAGTTAGACTGAGAAAAAAAACAAAATCTGCAGGGGTTCCAAGGCTCTTCTACCATAGCCGTCTTAACACCATTATAGGCCCCCAGGTAAAGCAGTGCACTGGGGCCCCTACCTACACGACCACTCAGCAAGCCACAACATACATAGATTAGCATTGGGCCCTCTATGCTCTTGGGACCCCTGGGCAACTGTCCAGCGTGCCCACGTATTAAGATGGCTCTGCATTCAACCTAACAGAGATGTTCTAAATCAGTCCTCATGGTTTACACATGGAAGAATTTGATGATGACGGTCATGTGGACATCTGGGACAGCCGCCATTCAATCTATAAACACAGGGGGCAGCATGTTGCTTTGATCAGGCGATAGTGGCGGAGACCACCACCACAGAAGAACCGGAAAATACAGCAGAGAATAGTGAGGATTAGTAGGGCATTGCAGAACCTCAGAGGAAAATGAACATTCAATGTTCATATAGACTAACAGGTTTGTGAAATGATATGAACTGACACCACAAAAAGGTTTGGGGCAACCCCCCCCCAAGCCCCCCCCCCCCCCCACCCCAGCCCAAATATGCTTGAAAAAAAAACAGGCTGAAAAAGGCAGAATAGATAAAAAAAAGAAATCTTTACAAATTTTAGTTCAAGACAGAACTGAATCAGCAGACAAAGCATAGCGGTTTTAAAGCTGGAAGGGGGAAGTGATGTCATCAGGCCAGGAACCAGAAGTGATGCCATTGGGGGAAGAACCAGAAGTGGCACCCCTGAGACAGGAACCAGAAGTGATGTCATTGGGGGAAGAACCAGAAGTGGCACCCCTGAGACAGGAACCAGAAGTGATGCCATTGGGGGAAGAACCAGAAGTGGCACCCCTGAGACAGGAACCAGAAGTGATGTCATTGGGCCCGGAAAACGGAAGTGGCACCACTAAGACAGGATCTGTAAGTGATGTAATTGGGGCCCAGAAACCGGAAGTGATGTCATCAGGCACGGAACCAGAGGTGATGCCTCGGGACGGGGACCAGAAGTGATGACATTGGGCAGGAACCCGAAGTGGAGCCACTGAGCATGGGCCCGGAAACTGTAAGTGATGCCATTGGGACAGGAATCGGAAAAGTGACACCACTGAGACAGGAACAGGAAGTGATGTAATCGGGCTTGTAACTGGAGGTGATGGCATTTGGACAGGAACCGGAAGTGGCACCACTGAGACAGGAAACTGGAAGTAATGTCATTAGGCCTAGGCAGTCTGCAGAGGAAAATGAGAAAGGATCAGTGTGCTCTGACACCCCCTGGTCCGCCATGGAATTACCTTCTTTTGAGCACTTTAGCTGCCTCCCATGCACGCGTGTGTGAAAAGAGATACAACTAAAATGTAGCTACGAGAAAGACATTTTAAAATAATGGGTTTTAACCAGTTTTATAAATTGTTTCACAGTATTAGCCTGGTGAATTTCTATTGGTAAAGTATTCCAGATTTTAGGTGCATAACAGCAAAAGGCCACCTCAACAGTCCTTTTCTGGTTGGCTCTTAAAATTACAAGCAGACCTCCATTTGAAGATCTGAGGAGTGAAAGGGGGCAAACATGCGTAGAGGGTACACAGGACTGGGAACAGGGCAGCTCCAGTATTACACGTGTTAGAACTAAATGTGCAGGATTGCAGGATGAAATCACGTCAGTATGGACCAGAACCTTCTAACAGCACGTGGCATCCACGCCACAAAGAACTGAGGCTGTTGTAAGAGCAAAAGGTGGCCCCGCCCACTTTTAGTATAATAAATAAAAGTCCGCTCTGCTTTTTAAATGTTTATGGACCCCTTTTTATTGTGTGGGCCTACCCCTCTTATTATAAAGTACCATCCTTCAATTTGAAAATCAGCGACTACTTTTCCTGAGTGTTTTAGATTTTTTAGATTCCTTTGGGCAGGAGTACACATGCTCTGTTGAACCTTTTAATGATAGCAGATGTATCATCGAAGCGTATCAAGATACATTTGCAGACCCTTGAGCATCCAGGATGGCATAAACCTGAGAGAGCCATTTATACAGAAATATCATCTGGAGCCGCTACAAAGCACAGCACTGTGCGCTGGACTTTAAGTCACATTGGAGGGACATGTTATGAGGACCTGGAACAGATTGAGTCTTCTTTCATTTTTTCTTTTTCTCTTTTTTCTGGATAAACGGAGATGGCAGACAAGGTTATATGGGGTCAGGCGTCATTATATTTGAACATCTGTCCTTTAAAATAAAATAAATGAATTGGATTTCAGATTCCACTGCGAAGCAGACTCAGACTCAGGCAAGGCTGGATTAAGGCCCGGCCCGAGACACACTTGGCACGTTTTCTTCCAGTGGGTACATTCACGCTCTAACCTGGGAGTGCAGAGAGGGAGTTCTAGTAAAGACACATTGGCAGGCACAACGTGCAGCCAGATGGAGCAAAGAGGAGATGAGAAGGCTGATTGTGTTTCAGATTGTTTTCAAGCTTTGCAATTGAATATGTGTGGCAGGCACTAGAGCCCCCTAACAGCTAATGACTGCACATCACAGAGTCTTCAATTCAGTCGCCACCAGAGACAAACTGAAAGGCCCAGAAAAATGGCACTTCAGGGGCCGGCATTCACATTGCCAGAGTATCAAAATCAGTGTGCTATGCTGGTAATTTATGGGTTATTTTACATAAAAGTACTAGCTACTCAGGTGGTCCGGGCCAGATTAGATAACAAGTAGACAGGCATCCAGGAATGGAGGAAGTGGTGAACATCGCCTGGCAAGGAGGACAAAGTCTTAGGAGGAACTGTTACAGGTGGTATATAATAAGAGCAGGACAATGGGGCATACTGGTAAAGAGAGCACACATTTCTCACTATTGGGGTCATCTGCCTATAGTAGGATTACTTGGTTCTTTTATTATAGACAGGACAAGAGGCCATAAAGATGCTGGGTATATTGGGAGAAGAGTGCTAAGGATAGAGCTGCCAGGCAAGAGGAGAAGAAGAAGGCCTAAGAGACGGTTTATGGATGTGGTGAGAGAGGACATGCAGGTGATGGGTGTGACAGAGCAAGGTGAGGAGGACAGGAAGATATGGAACAAGATGATCCACTGTGGCAACTCCTAAGGGGAGCAGCTGAAAGAAGAAAAAGGACAAGAGGCCAGAAAGGACACTAAGGGTCACTTTGGCAGCTTAGGTGACCCCAGGAGTATTTATATGGCCACAAAGGACTAGACCTAAAATTGGTTATTAATCATAGGCTTCATGACTTGCAGTCAAGATGATAAATGAATTAGGTGTCACTGGATGAGTAGGGAGAGGCCCATGAGAGGGGGAGAAGCGATTGGAGGTCCATGAAGGCCATGAGGTTTATCGTTTTGTGTCTTTTATTATAACTTTTACACTCTTCCTCACCTCACCACCCTGAACTTTTAATTACTTTACGAACACTTCTTTGTTTGACCCTTTCACAGCCTGTTTGGACTGTTCTGGGTGGTATGGTGGCACAGTATGAAGCACTGCTGGTTCACAAATCCAGTTGTTGTACTCATGGATTTTGCATATTCGCACTATTTCCATGTGGGTTTTCCTCTGAGTACTTCAGATTTCCTTTCACAACCTCGAAAAGACGTGACATCTGATTAATTGATGATTCAAATTTGAGCTTCTGTGGGTACTGTATGTGCATAAATAGGCTCTGTGACTGTTGTTCTGTCCGGGGCTGGCAGTTGCTTTGCATCCTGGGCTGCCAGGACAAGCTCAGGGCCTCCATAGCCATGAATTAGCCTGGGCAAGTGTGCTGTTCTATTTTATGATAGTTAATGCCTTAAAATGGTCACCATAGTATCTTGAATTATTAAGCCTCTAACTTGCATTATCTGGGTTGGCGCCCTGCCCGGGGTTTGTTCCTGCCTTGCGCCCTGTGTTGGCTGGGATTGGCTCCAGCAGACCCCCATGACGCTGTAGTTAGATATAGCGGGATGGATAATGGATGGATGGATGGATTGCATTATGACAATTAACAAGTATGACAATTAACAGAGGTATACTGTAGGTTTTACTCTACAGATAATGCACTGTAAACATACTGTCATTGTCAAATGCATTTATTTATATTCTACTAAATCACTGAATTTAGTTGATTTGTTTGTTGAAGCTTGTATCATAATTAAATTACCTGGAAAAATAATCCTGCCTACTATACTAAAATTAATATCTATCTATCTATCTATCTATCTATCTATCTATCTATCTATCTATCTATCTATCTATCTATCTATCTATCTATCTATCTATCTATCTATCTATCTATCTAAGTGGAGTTAAGGTCACACCCTGAGGCAGGTGCATGAGCGAGGAAGGCCCTGCCTCAATTCCATGAAGCCTGATGAGTCTCAAGCGAACTATGGTACTCAGCGCAATGAGAAAGTCGCAAAAATCAATGGAATATTCAAAGCAAATTATAGAAAAAAACCCGATCTAAATCTGTTAAGTAGTTCTCTCATGAAAAGCAGACAGACATGAAAACGGGTCTAAAAAACTATAAGAAATTTTGCGCTTGGACCATAAAATTTTTAAACCTGTTTCTTAACGAACACCTATGGGCCACGGGTGACCTACATTCCAAATTTCAAGTCCCAAGTCGTCATGGTTTGGGAGACTTTGTAATGAGTTTGACATCTGTGGCAGAGCTACGGGCGCTCAGCAGGCTCCTATCAATTATGGAAAATCCACTGCATCCACTAAACGGTGTCATCTCCAGACAGAGGAGCAGCTTCAGCGACAGACTGCTGTCACTGTCCTGCTCCACTGATAGACTGAGAAGATCGTTCCTCCCCCAAACTATGCGATTCTTCAATTCCACCCGGGGGTGTAAACGTTAACATTATATAAAGTTATTGTCTGTTTTTTTACCTGCATTATTATCAATCTTTAATTTAATATTGTTTTTTTGTATCAGTAAGGTGCTGCTGGAGTATGTGAATTTCCCCTTGGGATTAATAAAGTATCTATCTATCTATCTATCTATCTATCTATCTATCTATCTATCTATCTATCTATCTATCTATCTATCTATCTATCTATCTATCTATCTATCTATCTATCTATCTATCTATCTGAGTGAGTCAGTGGTATTTGACTTTTATATATATGTATAGATAAGTATGTGGAGTCACTCAGCACATGGAGAGATATGACTGACTTACAGATGCTGGTAACAGTTCTTAAATACATCTGTCAGTCACAGAAGTACGTGATTAGTGTCCCATCTCATTGTGCACTTACTAGTTACTGATAAACAGGACCCTTGGAGTCAGGATTCTGCTACACTGGATTGTACTGGTTTTCTTATCTATACATGTCCTTGCAGAGAAGCAGCAGCAGGACTGGGTCACAGATCGAGGGGCTTTAATTAAAATGCTTTCTAAGAGTGCTAAAGGCTAACAGTTAACAAGGATAGAAGTCATTTTAGTATAATCAATATATAATCAGGTATTGAGATCATAATTATCAGGAAAAATCAACAGTCACACTACTAATCCATAATGAACATGCATAAGCAAAAATGTTTACAATTGTATTAACTGGCCTATTTTATTAGCAACAGCATCTGCCTTTCTTTCTTTCTTTCTTTCTTTCTTTCTTTCTTTCTTTCTTTCTTTCTTTCTTTCTTTCTTTCTTTCTTTCTTTCTTTCTTTCTTTCTTTCTTTCTTTCTTTCTGTGCTCTGTGCGTATAGCAGAGAGATTTTTTTGAATATGCCTTCAACAGCTAACTTTTTCAAAGCTACAGATTATCCAGAGCCTTTGTCTGCTTTTCAAAATTTGTTATTTAATGCCAAAGAGAACATGATGGAGGAAAATGGCAGGATACTGAGAAAGACTAAATATCTTCCTTTTGACTCTGTAGAAGGGAAGGAGCTACAGTATATAAAGTGTGTGTCCAAGCTCGATACCAGTCCCAACTATGTAGATACCCGGATACACCCTGGAGGGATAAACAGGGAGGGGTGGAGTGTGTCAGCTCCATTTCGGACAGTCTGTACAGTCGGTCCGCCATTGAATAAGAGAGCTGACGATTGTGGCAGTTAATTCTTTTTTGTCTTTAATTAACTCCCCGTGGACTGTGATGTTTGCTGATGACATTGTGATCTGTAGCGAGAGTAGGGAGCAGGTTGAGGAGACCCTGGAGAAGTGAAGATATGCTCTAGAAAGGAGAGGAATGAAGGTCAGTAGGAACAAGACAGAATACATGTGTGTAAATGAGAGGGAGGTCAATGGAATGGTGAGGATGAGGGAGTAGAGTTGGCGAAGGTGGATGAGTTTAAATACTTGGGATCAACAGTACAGAGTAATGGGGATTGTGGAAGAGAAGTGAAGAGGAGAGTGCAGGCAGGGTGGAGTGGGTGGAGAAGAGTGTGAGGAGTGATTTGTGACAGACGGGTATCAGCAAGAGTGAAAGGGAAGGACTACAAGACGGTAGTGAGACCAGCTATGTTATATGAGTTGGAGACGGTGGCACTGACCAGAAAGCAGGAGACAGAGCTGGAGGTAGCAGAGTTAAAGATGCTAAGATTTGCACTGGGTGTGACGAGGATGGACAGGATTAGAAATGAGGACATTAGAGTGTCAGCTCAGGCAGGATGGTTTGGAGACAAAGACAAAGAGGCAAGCTTGCGTTGGTTTGGACATGTGCAGAGGAGAGATGCTGAGTATATTGGGCCAGGGGTGCTAAGGATAGAGCTGCCAGGCAAGAGGAGCAGAGGAAGGCCTAAGAGAAGATAAACGGATGTGGTGAGAGAGGACATGTAGGTGACGGGTGTGACAGAGTAAGATGATAAGGACAGAAAGATATGGAAGAAGATGATCTGCTGTGGCAACCCTTAATGGGAGCAGCCAAAAGAAGAAGAAGGATTAACTCTAACATCTCAGAGATACAGTATGTCCTTTTCGCCAACTGTTTTCTTTACTGTTTTAGGATTCAACCTCTTTTATCTGTACTAGGCAGTGTTTTCAGTGTTTTGGGTGTTTATTTTAACAATCAGCTTTTTATATTTGGTTTTGCTAAAGTGAGAGCAAAAAAAAGAATGTTAGTAGGTTAGCAAATTTTTTTATTGGGCCAGGCTAAGCTTGCCATTTATATCACTGGGAAGGATAACAATGAAGAGTGACGGGGAGTTTGACTTGGTGGGTTTCTTTAAGGCACAATTAAATATAAGAAGTTTCTTAGATTTCAAGTTTTATAGGATGACCCGCAATCGGCAAACATTTATAGAACAGCGGTGTGCAATGAATGCAATTTGTAAAATGGTTAATGAGGAGTGTGTTTTTGTTTTGTGAATTAATTATTATATTTTTCCTTTTTAGTGAATGAATTATTATGAAACAACAGCAGAAAACACATTCATAGGTTACATAGGATGTTCTCTTTTTTGATGGTTTGTTGATTTCTGTATTGATTGTTGAAAATATTTAAAACTGATAAGTATGATAAAATGCAAAGATGTAATGGGTGATTTCTTTCTTTCTTTCTTTCTTTCTTTCTTTCTTTCTTTCTTTCTTTCTTTCTTTCTTTCTTTCTTTCTTTCTTTCTAAAATCGTCGTTCTCCCAAAACACTAAGCAAATATAACAGTGTGATTTTAAATCCTCTAACAATAGAAATGTCAGGCACGCCTCACTTGGCTTTCCGAGCACATATCCAAGTCACTGCACAATGAATCTTGTCTTGGCAGGGGGACAAGAGAAGGAGCAGCAAGTCGATCTGTTGCAGGGATTAGACAGGGAATTGGCTTTATTACTGTGGGGCACAGAGGGTCTTCACGTGTCACAAAGGGACATGACTTTCCCTTGCGTCGACTTGATGACCCTAAGTAGTGACTGCAATCTGCCAAATTCATTTAGGCAGGAAGGTAAAAGAAAACAAACTCCGTTTGCCAAACCCTCGTCTCGTCGAGCCCACTTTGCTTTAAAAGCACATGGCTTTCCAATCTTTGAAATGTTCATGTCCGAACACATATAGAGCATCTCGCATGAGAGGAGATTGAAAAGAAACAATACCACTAGATTTCTTCTATCAATGGCCACCTGGTAATTTAGAAAGAAGTGGAAGTGGAACATTCATACTGAGTGCTTGATATTCACTTCAATATTAATCAAACTGCTTTAATTTCATTTTGTGAAGCATTGCCCTCAGAAGAAAAGCATCATATAACCTACAAAAATGATAACATTTGTAATAACAGAGTCAATCAGTCATTTTTCAACCCACTGTATCCTAACTACAGGGTCACAGGGGGTCGGCTGGAGCCAATCCCAGCCAACACAGGGCACAAGACAGGAACAAATCCCGGGTAGGGCACACACACACTCACCAAGCACACACTATGGACAATTTAGGATAGGCAATGCACCTAACCTGCTAAAAACACATTATTTTAACATGGCTTTCTCATAACTTCACTTTAATTTAATCCTGATACTCTTTATATCCAATTCATTATAATAACTATTCATGGTGGCTCTAAAATCTGTACTAACTCCTACTCTCTCTTCTGTTTCTTTCTCCGGTTTCTTTGTGGTGGCGGCTTGCACCACCACCATCTACTCAAAGCACCGTGATGTTCCAACATTGACGGATTAAAAGCCAGAATTCTGCATGATCTTCATCATCAAGTCCTTCTGTGAGAACCTTAAATACAAAGAGGACTATTTCATTTATGTTAGGTAGAATGCCCAGAGGGGACTGGGTGGTCTCGTGGCCTGGAACCCCTGCAGATTTTATTTTTTTCTCCAGCCGTCTGGAGTTTTTTTTTTGTTTTTACTGTCCTCCCTGGCCATCGGACCTTACTCTTATTCTATGTTAACTATCCATCAATCCATCCATCCATTTTCCAACCCGCTGAATCTGAACATAGGGTCACGGGGGTCTGCTGGAGCCAATCCCAGCCAACACAGAGCACAAGGCAGGAACCAATCCCGGGCAGGGTGCCAACCCACCGCAGGACACACACAAACACACCAAGCATACACTAGGGCCAATTTAGAATCGCCAATCCACCTAACCTGCATGTCTTTGGACTGTGGGAGGAAACCGGAGCGCCCGGAGGAAACCCACGCAGACACTAAGGGAGAACATGCAAAATCCACACAGGGAGGACCCGGGAAGCGAACCCAGGTCCCCAGGTCTCCCAACTGCGAGGCAGCAGCGCTACCCACTGCGCCACTGTGCTGCCACTCTAAGTTAACTATCCATCCATCCATCCATTTTCCAACCCGCTGAATCTGAACACAGGGTCACGGGGGTCTGCTGGAGCCAATCCCAGCCAACACAGGGCACAAGGCAGGGAACCAATCCTGGGCAGGGTGCCAACCCACCGCAAGACTCTAAGTTAACTAATGTTGTCTTATTTTAATTTCTTACTTTGTCTTTTATTTTTCTTTTCTTCATTATGTAAAGCACTTTGAGATACTTTTTTGTATGAAAATGTGCTATAGAAATAAATGTTGTTGTAACCTGCATCTCTTTGGACCATGGGAGGAAACTGGAGTAAGCACTTAAAAAATAAAGTTAAACTCGTTGTAATAATAGCTACTGTGATGGATAGCCAGGGCCATTACTTGGCCGAGATGCCAGCTGAGTGGAAGAAGGACCGAGGGAGGGTGCACATTTGGGGCATTATCTTCCCTGGGATGCTAGAGGGTAACTCCCCTGGGTTTGCTGCAGCACCACATATTCCCGCAGGGAATTCTGGGACTTGGAGTTTGGACCGCTGGCCTTCAATCCATCAATGTAGGGACGGTGCCCTGAACAGGTGGCGGTGGCGCAGAACTGGAAAAAGAACAGCTTAGAGAAAGAAGGGGTTAGTACGGATAAAAATGATAAATCAATACATATACAGAATATCAGGGTTACACTAAAATGAAGCAATGAGAAAGCCATGTTAAAATCCACACAAGACCTGCCATTTTGGAGGCGCTCTGGCCCCGTCACGTCACCATGACAGTCTGGCCCTTGTCAAGGTCGCTCAAATCCCTACCCTTGTCCAATTTTTCTGTTCCCAACCCATCACCTTCAAGAACTGACTGTTCACTTTTGGCCTGTGTGATCCCACCCCACTTCAGGTACCATTGTAACAAGATCATCAATGTGATTCACTTCGCCTGTCAATGGTTTTAATGTTGTGGCGGATTGGTGTTTATGCCCATCTATATAAATGATCTCAAAAATAATAACTTTGTTTATTTTTTTATTATAATATTATATATGGTGCAGCGGTTAGCACCAGTTGTTTTTCTGTGTGAAGTTCTCAATCGAAGCCCTGGCCTGTTGCACTTGAAAGCATTAATGCTAACTGTCATCCTATCCTGTAAACACCATACAATTAACTCAGTTCAATTCATGTTAATATACTGCGATGGACATCATGTTGGTTGATGGTTTTACTGCAATTAAAATAAAAGAAAACATTAATATTGTGTGGGAGTGCGCTTGAGTGTTGCCCCGTCCAGTGTAGGTTCCTGGTATATGCCCAGATGGTGCAGCGATCAGATGAAGCCCCCCTGCCAATAACTGTGCTGCGGACGAAATGGCTTTGAGAATGTCAGCTTATGTTATCTAAGCAGTCAAATCCACTTTTGCCATTCCCACCTAATGGAGGTGCTGAATTATGCAGTGGTCAAATCCTAAAGCATTCTGCATAAACAAGATTTATTTTTAAAATGAAACACTTCTCTGCATAAGCAAACACGACATCTGTTGCTGTAATGATCCTCTGGATGAGACTCAGTAATGGCGCTCCATCAGCGCACAATGGCCCCATGTTTCAAATCTTCACTAAACTGAGTTTTATGGGCCATGCGCTCCTAAGGCAAGAAAAAGGCCTCATTGCTCAAGCCTCTGTCTGCGGACTACCAGCAAGTCCATCTGTGTTCACATGAGAGTCTTCTTCTGTAGGCTCCGAGGCCAAATTTAATTAGATAGATTTTTGTTTTACTTTGCATGTTACTGCCCTGACAGAGCTTCTTCATTTTCCTCGAGTTTAACAACCATTAAGGCCCAAATGAAAGACGGCCCGTTCAATGCCTGATGCAGACCTCCATTGTAATCGTTTGGCCTTCATCTGCTTGGTGACGGCCCCATTAGGCAGCCTCACTGGTTTGATGAAGCTCAGGATACAAACATGAGACTAAAAGGCGTCAGGGTCTCAGGTGGGCAGTCATGTTTTGGGCGATACTGACAGATGAGCTAAAGCACCTGGGCAGTCACACCAGACTGTCTTTCCATCTTTGTAACGGATCTACAGTACAAGAAACACACGGGTGGACGGGAACAGGGTCGTTTTTTAAAAGCACTGTTTGCTTTTGATAAGTATGATGAAATGCAAAGATGTACTGGTTGATTTCTTTCTTTCTTTCTTTCTTTCTTTCTTTCTTTCTTTCTTTCTTTCTTTCTTTCTTTCTTTCTTTCTTTCTTTCTTTCTTTCTTTCTTCGCTCAATATATCCAAAATATTAAATGGTGGACATCCATCCAAATCTTCATCATAATAATAGTATAAAACATAACACACAGTAACTTTCTGTCAACCGTCACCCCCACACCCCATCCCCAACTGAGGTTTCTTTGGGGGGGGGGGGGGGGGGGACCTGACAGCACTGGGCACAAGGCAGGAACCACCACAGGCAGACTTTACAGTCCATCGCAAGGTCAGCTCTTACAGGGCCAATTCAAAGTCACCAACACTCATCACTTTGGGAAGTGGGAAGGAGAAGAACACGAAACAAACAAAACAAAAATAAAAAAACAACAACACAGACATGGAGAACATGCAAACTTCACACAGACAAGCAACTGGGTATGAGAATCAAAGACATTAAAAAACATGAAATGTATTGAGAGACTTTCTGAAAAAGTCAAAACTTATTTGCATGTAGTGATGAGGAAACACATAGATGGACAGACAGACAGAAAAAGGTGCAGTTTATTGATAGCATAGATAGAGAGACCAATATGAAAGGCAATATGAAATAGACAGAAAAACTGAAGGATACCACAAACACCGTATAAGAGAAAGACAGATAGAAAGTAACAGCACCTTGAAACTCCTTAGTGCTAGACAGATAGACAGATATGTAAAGGCACGATAGATAGATAGATAGATAGATAGATAGATAGATAGATAGATAGATAGATAGTGTGGCACCCGGCTGGGGTTCATACCCGGCCGGGACGCCCAGGAAGACAGGAGGAGGGCGCTTGCCTCCTCCAGACCACGAGTGGGCAACCGCCCTGGTTGTATTGGGGGCCATGGGTACAGGGCTTGGAAGCTCAACCCTGTAGGGGCCTGTAGTCACTGCCAGGGGGCGTCCCCATGCTTGGAGGACTGGGGCGTGTCCGTGGGAGATTGCCGGTGCACACCTGGAGCACATCCGAGTATGGATAAAAGGGGCTGCCTCCCTTCATTCGAGGCTGGAGTCGGGTGGAAGAAGGACGAGGTCAGATAAGAAAGAGAAGGAGGTGGTCCGAAGAAGTGGCATAGTGTGGTTGGCCTGGATTTTGGGGGAGATTGGGGTTTGTGGCACAAGAATTGTAAATAGGACTGTGTAAATAAACGTGTGGTGGTGCTTAAAAACATGTCTGCCTGTCTGTGTCCGGGGCTTGTTCCACACTAGATAGATAGATAGATAGATAGATAGATAGATAGATAGATAGATATGGAAGGAACTGTACAGTATAACAGATAGATAGAAATAGCTACATGATGGATTGGTAGATATGTGTGAAAGGCTCAAAATAAAATTGGGATAGACACAATATATTTCATTAATAGTTATAAAAAGCACTATCTAATTATCAGATAAATAGAAAGCAACAATACTATACACAATAGATAGATGTGGAAAATACAATATAAAATACAGCATTTATGTGGAGCCTGCCGGGACTTCCAGCAACCTTCACACATCAGTGCCCCTCATGGGGGCTGAACTAAAATGCAGACTTCCGGTACTTCATGGTACTTAAATGGATACGGAACAGCAAGAGGTAGGACTTATGGAAACTTCTGGAAGTGTTGTTGTTGCTCATGATAGGACTCCTTCTCCATTCTCGATCTGGAAGAGAAAGAACAGTTAGTGCATGTGCTATGTCATAGCCTGCCCTTGGTATGTCATCACTCCCTCGGCATGGGTGTGTAATAATGTATGGAAATGATTATTGGTTTAGCTATTTCTATTACGACATTATAGCTGCAGATAACCACAAATGGTGGCCCTCCAAAATCAACAAACCAGCTGGAGAAGAAGAAGAAATAGACGTGAAGGGTTAGTAGAAGAAAGCGAGGGAGGCAAACATGAAACATCATAGATAGATAGATAGATAGATATGAAAGATATGAAAGGCACTATATGATAGATAGATAGATAGATAGATAGATAGATAGATAGATAGATAGATAGATAGATAGATAGATAGATAGACAGACTTCAGCAGCCACACTTGCCAATTCCTACTGTGGGATCTCAAGGCACTCCTAGACCCATAAGCGTTTCTATAAGCTCAGGACACTGTACCCTAACGTGGAAACATTTCCAAGTCCTTTTTAAAAGCCCCCAATCCGTGGTGCTCCTCTCACTGCACATTCCACATGCCCCGTCTAAGGGAGACGATTTCGTGACCTTCTTAATGTTTCTTCACGTCACCTTGTTATGCCTCTTCAGACAGGCTTAAGTAATTTGGGATCACACTCGGCCAGCATTAATTATTTACTTTTGCGCTCGTGAGCAGCATGTGTATATTATGGTCTGTATTCACGATCAGCCCTGTTAATTTAGGTTAGCCCCCCCACCTCATTCTTCTGACAAAATGTCTTGCTGAAAGAAATCAGGTAGTCAGATTAGGAGTGCAGCTAGAAGATGGATGTCTCCGCTGTTGAATAAAAGCTATAAATATTTAAAGATCGTACACAAGGAAGCTGCAGGCTTGAGTTATGTGTGGAGGCACAGTGTGATACCTCTAATTAGAGCAGAATGGAATTCATTACAGGAAAGTGCAAAGTGAGACTCTGGCAATGATTTAACCCAAGCCGTGCCCAGCTCGTTTTCTTGCTCTTTCTTGCCTTTGCCCCCGTAGTGCTTTGAAGGAGGCTCCTTGCTTAGAGCCGTGTCAGCTCCATTGGTGTTTACAAGGAGCCTCCTTTGCTCTGCTCAAACTCCATAATGACACAGCTGAATAAAGGACATTTTTTATCATTTAAAGATTTTGAAGCTGAACCCTGGGGGTCATCTTTTTTGTGGAAATGTGTGATTCAAGTCAAGTCATTCGAAATTGAATGCGGCGGTTCACTAAAAAAAACTCAGTTTCTGTAGAAATCTTCTAGTCAAAAATACACTCGTAGCCACAAACTTGTGAAATGTCTTTCTGCAGATCGACCATTCTAACACACCGCATGCATCGTCTTACTGTGTCTGTCTGTTCTGTCCTGCTGGACCACCACTGAAGGAGGCACCTTTCCACAAAGTTTCAGAACTGGCAGACCTTAATGTTGTGAACTGGAGATGGCCTGAGATGTCCTGCCTAAAGCATGAAGTGGTGGGCTGTCTTTGTGTTTGTCACTGCTTCTCACTGTGACACATTTTATAGAGCCATCATTTTTAAGTGGGTTTTAGACAACAAAGATCCAAACACACTTGAGAAGGAAGTAAGTGGCAGAGAACTAATATGGCCTTTCAAGGACGACTCAGACGCACAGTCAGTGAACAGGCGGAGGTCAAGAGAAGGAACGCACCTAAACAGAGATGTTATTCAAAAACCAAAGGGGAAAAATCAGAAGCCTCTTACAACCAAGCAAAACCCTAATCGATCTTTTGTTTTAGGAACTTTTTAGTGTTCGTGTTTCGTGAGGTCTTTCTGTTTTTATTATCCAAGAGGTCAAAAAGCTTGCCAAGCATGCCCACATCTTTAATAGTGATGACACAATGATGCTAAACACCACACAACTATTAAGATGTCATCATTAAAGTGACAATGAAAATGATTACGGTGTAGTGTTACCACAGAAAAATCAAATTATGAAGGTATAATATTATCAGGATTATGACATCATGAAAATAATTATTACAATTATTAAGCGTAATGCATTCACAAAAATAGTGATAAAATTTGCCAAGTACGTGATGCTCTCACTAAAATAAAATTGTCATTAAAATAACAAAAATGATTAAAATGTAATGACATCATGCAACAATGATGACAATTATTAAGGTATGACATCATCACTAAAGTGACGATGAAAATAATTAAGGTGTAGTGTTGGCAGAAAAATAACATAAAAATAACAATAATAACCACAAAAATGATGATGGCATAGTGACATCATGAAAATAATTATTATGATTAAGTGTAATGACATCACAAAATTAACAACACAACTTACCAAGGATGTGATGATCTCAAAATAAATAATAAAATAAAATAAAAAAGAAATAATAAAATAAAGTAATAAATAAACACAATAAAATAAATAATAAAGTATAAAATAAAAATAAAATAAAAATTATTCAGATGTAATGACATCACAAAATTAACAATAAAACTTACCAAGGACTTGATAATGTCAAAATAAACAATAACATAAAATAAAAAAGAAATAATAAAATAAAGTAATAAATAAACACAATAAAATAAATAATAAAGTATAAAATAAAAATAAAATAAAAATTATTCAGATGTAATGACATCACAAAATTAAAAATACAACTTACCAAGGATGTGATGATCTCAAAATAAATAATAAAATAAAATAAAAAAGAAATAATAAAATAAAGTAATAAATAAACACAATAAAATAAATAATAAAGTATAAAATAAAAATAAAATAAAAATTATTCAGATGTAATGACATCACAAAATTAACAATAAAACTTACCAAGGACTTGATAATGTCAAAATAAACAATAAAATAAAATAAAAAAGAAATAATAAAATAATAAATAAATAAAATAAAAAATAAAATAAAAATTATTCAGATGTAATGACATCACAAAATTAAAAATAAAACTTACCAAGGACGCGATGATGTCAAAATAAATAATAAAATAAAAAAGAAATAATAAAATAATAAATAAAATAAAATAAAAATTATTCAGATGTAATGACATCACAAAATTAACAATAAAACTTACCAAGGTTGTGATGATGTCAAAATAAATAATAAAATAAAATAAAAAAATAACAAATAATAAAATAAAACAATAAATAAATACAATAAAATAAAAAAATAAATAATAACATAAAAAATAAAATAACAAAAATTATTCAGATGTAATGACATCATGAAAATAATGATAACAGTTATCAAGATAAGGTGTCATTGCAAAAATTAACAATAAAAACTATGAAGAATTAATGACATCATGCAATAATGATGACAGTTATTAAGGTATGATGTCTTCCTATAAGTAACAATAAAAATTATTATGGCATATTGATGTCACAAAAATAATAGGAATTGTTAAAACGCAATGACATCACAAAAACAATGATAAAAATTATTAGTCACAATGTCATCACAAAAGTAACAATTAATGTGTGGAGATAACTTAAAAATAACAATAAAATATTATAAGGATGCATCAACATCATAAAAACTGATAAAAATGAAGGTGTGATGACATCACAAAAAAGCAATAAAGGTATTAGGAAGCAATGCCATCTTGAAATAATGACATTTATTAAGCTGCAATGATGTTACAGAAATAACAATAAGAATTACTGAGGTGCGGTGATGTTTGAAGCTAATGATTAAAATTAACAAGAGGAGCTGACATTATGTAAATACTAATTAAACTCATTATGCCATGATGAAATAACAAAACAACACTTAATATTATTAGACATCACAAAGTAGTGATAGCAATTATTTAGCTGCAATTACATCATAAAGTAACAATACAAATTATTAAGGGACATTAATGTCACAAAAATAGTAATAAAAATCATTATTGAAACACTAACAGCAATATGTTTTAACAAAGTTAAGTATTCGGAAACAATCCAAATATCAAGAGTTTCCATACACACAGAAACAAAAGGGAATGTTTTAGCATAAATGCATTATATTGGACACTAACTAAAAAACAACAAAGTTAAAATCAGTTCTAGGTTGTTTGTCACCTGTCTGCTTTTAAAACCTGGTGGGCACTAGTGACCTGAGATGAAGACTGGACTCCTTCAGTACCGTGTCTCTTTGGAGAATCCTTAGGTATCGCTGGTTTGACTTTGTGTTGCTCATGGAATTCCGAATGAGGCACATGACCTGCATTGTGAGGGAATGTCAGTTACGGCACTATGGCCACATGGCACGATTCCCAGAGGGTGATCCAGCTCGTAAGATCCTCATTATTGGGGACCCGAGTGGCTGGACCAGGCCAAGGGGACATCCATGTAACACCTGGCTGCAGCAGATAGAGGGTCATTTTTGGAGGGTGGGACTGGACTGCCTGGGGGGTTGCCATATGTGATCCTGAGCTGTTTTGTCATGTGGTTGGTGTGGTAACACGCTGTACCAGCGCATGCTCCCCAACCTGACCTGACCTGTTGGCGCTATTTATGCCCTGATATATATATACCTGTAGGACTGAAGATGGGTGCACAAACTTTTTCCCACAACCATATCCTGTTTATGACCTAAGCAGACTGCTTTATCTGATTTACTTTTTTGCTGGTTAAACCCATGGTCTGCTTGTGTTCTTCGGAGACTTCTGTACGGTGTCCTGTCTGGGCCTTCCTCTTGTGACATGCGCTCTATCGCAGTATCTTCACAGTGTCATTTGTAGATTTGTATCTTACATGCAGTATATTTAATCATTTTTTGCCAACATTTTTACTTAGGAGGAAGAATGCTTGTATAAGAATTTGAAAAGCTTCTCCCCTCCCTAACACAATGCCCTCCTTTTTTCTTTCAGACCCTCTTTCCCAGTCCTGAAGATGGCTGGCAGATTTACAGTTCAGCACAGGACCCCGATGGCAAGTGCATTTGCACAGTGGTGGCCCCAGCCCAGAACATGTGCACACGGGACCCCAGGAGCAGACAGCTTCGGCAGCTAATGGAGAAGGTAAACCTTTAAAAGTTTTGGTCTCCTTGTCATTGGGAATCTCATGGCGACAGCAGCGTCTTTCATTTTCATCTCCAGCCCTAACGCTATTTAGGTATTTTTTTATGTTTCTTTAATTATTCCCCAAATCCTTTATTCCCAACGCTGTCTTGATTTCATTTCGGGTGATGAATTGGTCATCTCAGGTTACCAGAGGAGGACTCTGTATGTATGACTGCAGTTGCCACCGCTTTAGTGCGGTGGCATTAGTCTCCTTATGGCTGCTGTGCTTTTGGCTGGCTCTTCTTTGTTAATTTTTATTAGGCTGTTACTCTCCATGTTGCGTCTTTTTGTAAGAGCTTTTGTGTCTTCCTTTAGGGTCCTTTTGTAATTTGTATTTTGTGCTTTAGACCTTTAGTTTGACTGTAGGGGATCCTCTCAGCCAGCATGTCCAATAGATGAGTCAAGAAAAGCAGAAGGTGAGTTAACAGAAGGAGCCATTAAGACGGTGTAATGACTGCTTGTATTTTTTCCTTATCCTATAATTAAAATCTTTTCACATCTCTTTTTGAGATTAATATTACATAAACACAAAGGCAAAACAAAACGAAAAACAGAGTTAATAAGAGAACTGAAAACGTACATTCAAATAACAACGTCAATTCTAAATAAAGAAGAAGTAAACTTGTGCCAGGGTGTGAACCCTAAGGGTACCGTAAATCTATGGCTGTGCGATTTTTAGAGATTGTGGTCAAGTGACTTCTCATACAGTACGACAGAATCACTAGTCACACATGCGCTCAAACTCTACGGTCCAGTTGACATGCCACGACGTGGATGTTTGGAATCTTCCGATACTTGGCCCAGATGGACAGTTTTATCCATTGACATTTTCTCAGTAAAGCTTTACACCTGCAAAAAATAAAAATTACGACCACAGGCTTCTCAGAACGTCAAGAAAGTAAAGAGCTGTATTGCTTACTCTTGCTGTACGGTACTCTGAAAGTACAAAGAAAAGAAGAAGGCGAACATGCGGATGGTCGGGAAGGTTCAGACAATACGATTTGTCTATTTTACAGAGAGAATTGCGTGAACGTAATCTGTCATTTACCGTTGTGTGTGTTTATTCTCAGGTTTTGCCAGTACATTTTTATTAAAATACTTTTGTCATTGGCCATTTAGTTGTATGTGTTTCACGATAAGAGATTTGGCTTTTTGTTTAATTGTAATTTCTGTTGCCACATGCACACTCACTGTGGGTAAAGAAATTAGGGAAATTTGGGGTTGAAAATCAGCTCGTGAGAACCACTCACACAACAAGATAGCCGATCGAAATTTCAGACATGACAAAAGTAAGACAGGATGCAATCGGGCATCGCAACCCCTCACATGCCACAAATGAAATGACGGCCAACGAAGCTGAAAATCGGGACAACTCAGAAAATCAGTCTGCAAATCGGACTTAAAATGGTACCAATAATCGCAGTTAATTCCCAGTTACATTTTGTGTTCTTAACCATTCTAGAAAATTTGTTTTGCATTTGTAGAGTTTTCAGACACTGTAAACGGGACACAGTCATGATACATAGTGTAACGGATAAACGCGTATGAGCTGGTGTCCCTGCCGGAATTGGCCCCTGTTTCTTAACTGGCCGGGAGAGATCGAGTGAGGCTCCGCTTCAGGGCTGTATGCTCCTCTGACCCACTAGATGTCAGGATCCCTGGGCTTGTGTACCCATTTGGAATGCTGGGAATTGTAGTCCAGTTGCGTAGTCCTGTTGGTGTTCGTGGGTGCCACTAGGGCTTGCTACACTCCCTAATTTTTGGGACTTCCGTTTGACCTGGAAGTACTTCCAATAGGTGAAGCCCTGGCACCGAAAGTTCTCTTAAGTCTTCAATAAAAGGAACCACACTGACTTGTCTAGGGGAGTCGGAGCCGGGAGAGGAGACAGGCAACACTCATTTGGTAGGAGTAGCAGTGTAGAGGAGAGAGAAGAAGATTATGTATAACTAGTCATTAAGTAGTGCATAAACATTAGTAAACATTAGTAGGAACAGTCTATATTAAATGGCAAGGGACCTTGACCTCATTCTGTTTGTTGGTCTTATTTTTCTTTTTCATTCAGCCTTTCTTTTGTTGATGTTTACTTGTTGAGCTGACCGTTCTTCGTGGGCTGCCGCCGTGTATTGTGTGTCTTTAATTTTCTGTGACAGTAATACCGTCTTGTACGTTCGCTGGCTTGTACGTCCATAATATACCTTTAATTTTCTCTGGTGGTAATATAGGCGTGCGCATCGGTAATATGCCTTTAATCTCCTCTGACAGTAATACTGGCTTGTATGTGGCTGTAATATGTGTCACTGTATTGTGTACCTTTAATTTCCTCTCGCAGTAATACTGGTTTGTATTTCCGTAAAACGCCTGTCATTTTCTCTGACAGTAATATAGCGCATTGCACCGTGTCCCGCACATTCGCACTTCACCAGAAGACACACACACAAGAACACCTGGACGCACACAGGAATTTTATTAAAGAGGAATGTTGAATGGAGTGATTTCATTAAAATAAAAACCTTTGTTTTGAACCTGGGACTTGTCTGTGCTTGGGTTTTGGGGCTCTGTAGTGGCTCCTGTTAATCACAATAGGAAAATGGCACTGACATTGCAGGATTGCATTGTTATATCACATGACCTGCAGTGGCCATAGCAACGGTAAACCACATCAAGACTGCACAAAAAGTCATGACCTGTGAGCAAAACAGAAGAATGAAATGGTGACTATCAAAACATAAAAAAAAAATAACATAAAAAGTGCTCCAAACACTTAAATACAGACGCACATAGGAAAAGACACAAAATGGTTAACTTATTGAATAACGATTAGAATTTCAGTTTTAATGTAAACGAAGCTCTCACTTGTTTTTGTGTGGATTTTGTTTAGCTTTCGGTTTTGGCCTTTTGTGTCATTTGAGTTGCTTAAGTTTTCCGTTTCATTTTTTTTTTTTTTTGACTTGATGTACTTACAAGAGCTCCCATAATCTAATTATTGTAATTTGAGTGTATTTATATTTTGAGTTTAATTGAATTTCAGCCTGTTAAAGTTTACTCTGGTGGACGTTTTGAGTTTGGAAAATGGTTTTGGCTTTCCTGTTTGAGGGAAGCGCAAAACAAGAGCGGAAATAAAAAGCACTCAGCCATTCGATTAACAAAGACTCATTCTACTAAAAATGCTTTGCAGTGTGCGTTAGAGACGGCTTTCTGTTCCCATTGAGGAGCTTAATAGTCACGTAGATTCTTGTTGTTATTTTTAGCTTCTTTCATGCTCAAGTGCTTCATATTGTGGTCAGAGGGGTCTTTAAAATAAAAGAAAGGAAAAAGGACGACTCTTAGTTTAATGTAAGACTCTAATCGTGTTGACTTGTTAATAATGACAATAATAATAATAATACATTTAATTTATAAACCACCTTCTCCATGATCAAGGCACTTGAGTCAGCTCTGCGCATTGAGCCATAAACTCTCAATTACACAATTTACGGAGTATGAGGCTAAGGATGAGGGCTGCCGCTTGTGCTTGCAGATGAGCAAAATCTCAGTCAGTCTAGCTTTTGGGAAATTTGAACACCTTTAGCTCTGTTTTGATGTGACACGCTGTTTCATTTGTTTGTTATTTCTTTGATCATCATCTTCTTCTCCTTCTTTCGGCTGCTCCTGTTAGAGGTTGCCACAGCGGATCATCTTCTTCCATATTTTTCTGTTGTCTCCTTCTTGTTTTGTTACACCCGTCACCTGCATGTCCTCTCTCACCATGTCCATAAACCTTCTCTTGGGCCTTCCCCTGTTCCTCTTCCCTGGAAGCTCTATCCTTAGCACCCTTCTCCCAATATACTCAGCATTTCTCCTCTGCACACGTCCAAACCAACGCAATCTCGCCTCTCTGACTTTGTCTCCCAACTGTCCAACTTGAGCTGACCCTCTAATGTGCTCATTTCTAATCCTGTCCATCCTTATTACACTTAATGCAACTCTTAGCATCTTTAACTCTGTCACCTAATGCAACAATATGGAGAGATGCAAAGACTGCAGTATGTGTATTATACAAGGACTTACTAGAAGTCGGACTGCCGTTAGCTTTAGATCTTTGAGGAGTTGCCTTTATGATGCATGGCCATCTTGAATTCGAAATGAATGAGCTTAAGTTTTGAATGATCGTAGAATTTGCTTTTCTTTCCACACTGACCCTACACTTTAGGTTCTTTGTTATGCTGTAGCATATACTCCTGTAACAAAAGAGATCATAAAGAGCTGGGGCACCAAGTCGCAGACACCATATAATTGTTGACAAAGCAATAAACGCAAACTCATAATAATCGTGAGAAGTAAGCCCATGTATGAACTGACTCTTCCTGTTTTGAGTCTTTCCAGCAGGAAGATGTGGGTCCAATTAGGAGTGACAATGGTGGTGGTATAGCCGAGAATCTTCCATTCTGTAGAGAGGAGGAAGAGAGAGGGAATCAGCACACATCGCCAACTCCTGGAGTGGCAGGGAATTAGCATCACTAGAGCCTTTAAGCTGTCCCCTAAGCACATGTGCATGACACTCCAAATTATTATATTAGATTAGGTTGTGGATTTTGGAGTTCTACTCTGTTTCTTGAAGGAGCAAGAGAAAATGTTCCTTCTTCCTTAGGAAAGGGAATGGCACAGTTTTCAGTCTCTTGTTCCCTTGGTGAAAAAGTTGCTCTGTTGTTGTGTTTCTTTGTAGTCCTTGTTTTGTCTGACAAAGTGCAAAACAATGGTTACCGCAAAATCCTGCCGGACTACGCCAATTGTTTTGTCTTGGTAGAGTAATATATATTGCTCTACTTTCCCCTATTGTTATATTAATATGTAGCCTTAGAATGCCTAATCTCACAGACTTACCACTGTTTATAAGGTATTATTGTATATAACTTATCCCCACCTTCCCTTCTATATCTATAACCTCAGGCAATTAGATGCAGTAAAACACAAGCAGAAGTTAAGTTACAGTTTAAACAATGTATTAGTATTATTGATAATATTCATAAATAATAACAAAATGCAAAGTACATTTGAATATTGGCAACCATACAACCTGATTAAATGGTGATATGTAGTTCAGGCGGCACAGACTTGTAGTTACTTAAATGTCTCTAGTTAAGGCATCATTGGTGCTCAGCTTTCAGCCACATGTCTGTTCAAAATGGCTGCTGAGCTGTGCTCTTCATTGTGTGGTCTTCATCATCAGGTTAGCAAGAGAGATGCTTCTTCATCATATGTTGGTTGGTAAGAGAGAGATACTGAGGTTAAACACATACATTTATAGATGTTCTGTCCAAACCCCTCGAGCCAATAGGACATCATGGTACTTAATGGCCTCTAAGACAAGCCAATTCCAAACAGCCATACTTCAGACCAATGGGGGAATAGAACATCTTAACACCTGCCCCCAAACCATATGTTAAAGTACACCTTAACCCATTTGCGGGGGTAGAAATGACTTTAGCAAAGAAACACTTGGCAAACTGGTTTAAAACACACATCCCCCAAATCCTGTCGTAAAATTCAAAGAGGCTCAGCCGTAAAAAGGGGGGGCAAACACGAATGCCTCTCACCAAAGTAACACTAAATTACATTGGTTTGCCTAAAAATCAAATAAAGACATACAAAAATATTCATCAAATAATATGTAAAATCTCACATCACAACAGTCCTTTTGCTGTGTTTTCTTCTTAAGGCTTCGTCTCCTGCTAGCCATTTAGGGTTTTTAAGAGGGGATGTTTAGTTAGTGTGAGGTTTGGGGAGAAAAGAAAGTAAACGTTAGAGTGTGGCTGTGTTGAGTTTGGTTCTGTTCGGTTCGATTAAGTAAGTACCAAGGGGAAATTTAGATGCATACAGTTGCAGAAACATAAAAAACAAAGATACAGACTTGCTAGACAAATAAATCAATCAATTAATAGATAAATAAATAATTACCACACCATTTTCTGAAGCCTGCAGTGTTGTGGGGGAGCAGGATCCCAACCCAACAAGCACAAAACACAAGATGAGAACAATCCCTGGACGGGGCATCAGTCTATTGCAGGGTGAGCACACTCACGCACACACCACCCACTAGGACCAATTTAACATCACCAGTTCCCCTAACCTCCATGCCTTTGGATAGTAGACTGGGGGTACAAGCAGACTCCACCAAATCAACCACTCTACAGAAATTCGTCTGGATTCAGACACTATCACACCCCACAAATCCACAGCACAGGTCAACTATGGGAAGAGGAGCAGACCAAAAAAACAGACGAACCGCTGGGGTGAGATGAGGGGTTTCGGAGTTATCCGTTATTTCCTTCTGAACTGTTTTGATTCTGGTAGTGAGGTCTGAAAGCTTCTGTTGAGGTTCTTTTTCCTTTGGCAAACTGCAAATGGGCTGGCCACTCAACACCAGATGGATGGAATGCTGTTGAGATGGTCTTCTTTCTGACAGATTCTCCCATCTCAGCAGAGGACTTCTGCTAGAGTGACCATTGGATTCTTTGCCACCCCCTTGACCAAAGCACTACTTGTGCTTGGCTGCATGACCAGCTGTAGGAAGAGTCTTGGGGTTTCAATTATTGACACCACTGTGCTCCTGGGGACACTCAAAGCTTTACAAATAGCTTTATCCCCTTAGCCCTGATTGACACCTCACCACTATTTGATTGCGGAGCTCTACAGAAAGTTCATTGGACTTGAGATGGTCAGTCTTGCGAATGGTGCTCCCATCTAAACTGAGGACTTTTGAAGCTCTATTAGAGTGACCATTAGGTTTTTGGTCTCCTCCCTGACTAAGGCCCTTCTTGAGCGGTCACTCACTTTGATCACACTAGATCTCCAGAAAGCTCCTCGGACTTCATGGCTTGGTTTTTATCCTGACACACAATGTGAACTGTGGGACTTTTCTATACACAGGTGTGTGTCTTTCAATATGATGTCCAGTCTTTTCAGTTTTCCACAGGTGGACTCCCATCACATCTTAAGGAGAATTAAAGCAAACAGGATGGACCTGACCACAATTTGGAGTGCCACAGCAGAGATTTCAGTTTTGATTTTTAATATATTTATAATCCTTTGTTATTATGAGTTATTGAGTGTAGAATGATGAACAAAGTGTCTTAACATGTCCATTTAAAATTCAATCTCCCACACTGTAACGCCCGACCCCTTACACAGCCAGCAGCCACACTACCAGGACCTGTGGCCTGGATAAATTACTGATGTGAACCTACTTATACCCAGCCGTACCTCTGACAAATAATATTTTCCCCTCAATCGATGGTTAAACACAAGCAAACAAAAGCAGATATGTAAAATAAGTGCAGAAATATATTAAGTAAAACACAATGACAAATATAACAATACAAATCCCGACGTATAATATACCTATATATATATTCCTCCACCAAACCAGCTAAAGTGAAAACACCACATATACAATAACAAAACTTCCCTTGCCCCTGCTCACGTATAACAAATACATACCACAAATAATACCAATGGATGATTACAGAATGACAATGAACGTGAAATTGAGTCCAGTTAAATAACTGTCCAGAAAACTAATGGCTGATCAAAAATGGTTATGTTTGAATCTCCCGAATTAAATGGAATAATCTCATCGTGCTTCCTCGGCGAATGTTGGATAGTAATGTCCAACCCCGGGGTTTCTGGCAATGACGGTGTTGTCATGAGTCCGGCAGAATGAGAAGCAAACTGGAACAAGGCGCGAGGTAAATAATGGCAGAAAAATGATGATCGATTGTCGGTAGATGTTTGAAGTCTTTGTCTCTCCCCTTCCTCCTTCTTCTTTCCTTCCTGATCATTTAAATAATGATGAGCCAGATGTAACTGGCAAAACTCTGGCACTGACGTGTCCATGGTTCGCTGCCTCCCTGCAACATCCTTCTCCGTTTATCATTACGGTGACAACATTAAAACAGACACATATTAGTTTAGATGGGGTGCTGTGACGAGACGCGATTGGGTGCAAACACTATAAACAGCAATACCTATGTGGCCCGCTACAACACGATAAAGTGTGCAGAAGATGGAAGGGTCTAAATACTTGCCAACTTCTCTGCATGAAGTTTAGTGGCTTCCTTTATGCCAGAACTGGGAGTACATACGGTATTACCGCCATAGAGATTGGGGTCAGGTGGAAGTTCCTTAAAGTGGAGATGATCTGCCCCTTCAGCTCCCCCTGGTGGCACCCATGGAACATCACACATTTTCTAATGGGCCTGCAGCTCCAAGCCCCTGAAAATAACTTGTACGCTTACATGTTTTTATGTATACATATTGTGACATGTAGGGGGCTCCACTGAGCCTCCAAAGACTCCCAACACACCATCACAAGTCCCACTTACTTTAACAAATACCTTCACAGGTAATGTACAAACACAGCACAGGTACGATTCCTTCTATTCTCTCTCCTTTTCTCTCTTTCGTCCTCTCCTTTCACTCCTCCAGGATGGTGTTGTCCAGCTCCTTTCCCAACTCCAACTTACTTGGATGAGGTTCAGTGGCTTCCTTTATGCAAGACCTGGGAGTACTTCTGCTGTTATTGCACTACAGATTGGAAGAACTTTTGGGGTCAGGTGGAAGTTCCTTAAAGTGGGGACGATCTGCCCTTGCCACTCCCCCTGGTGGCACTCATGGAACACCACAGGCTTGTCTAATGGGACTGCAATTCCCAGCCTGCCTTGTGAGTATCCATGCAGGTACCATAGCCCAGGAAGACTGCCACCTATTGTATTAGGGGTGCAAACCAGGGCTGTGGAGTCGGTAAATAAATCAGACTCCCCGACTCCTCTGTATTTAATATGCTAATTTATTTTCCATGTTGATTGAAGGAAGGCAACTTACACGTCATCATTTAACCACAGAACTACTGGATAGGAAGCTGACTCTCTACCGTATTGGCCAGTTTAAACAAAAGACAAGAACCCCTGAACACACATCAGGCCATAGCACACACCTACACCTACATCATTACACTCAAATAAACTTGATAAACACATTATATCTGAAATAAAAACACTTTTTGTAATGCACCATAATCCAGATTACAAAATGTGAATGTCAGGTTGTATAATAGCTTAGCTGCACTTCACACTAGTAGTAACACAACTATGCATTGGGCTTTATTCTTACATCAGAGAACTACTTAATTAGGACTATTGTTTGTGAAATGGGACATTTGAACTTCCTATATTTTTTTTGTCATTACAATTTAAATTTATTAGGAGTTGGAGTCGGTACATTTTTGCCAACTCCGACCCCGACTCCAGTTACCCAAAATTGCCTCCGACTCCACAGCCCTGGTGCAAACAGTCCATGTGATTGGCCTCACCCCATCCTTCCATTATACCGGCCTCCTGGCCGGATAAGAAACCTTGAACCATCCTGGCCGGAATGCCAGCCCAAGCCTGGTGTCCATTACAATCTATAAGTACTTGTTTGCTGATGTAACTCCTTGTAGCAGGGCTAGATAGTAGTCACAGTGTTGTTCAATGTTTGTACTGAGTGCATTTTGTTTCCATCGTCCCGTTTGCTGTTTGTGTGCGTCAGTGAATGTCGTCCCCGTAGATACAGGGTGGGAGACGGATGATGGAAAGAGACCGCAGCCCCACCTGTTTACAATCAATCCATTACATCCGGCTCATTACTATATGAACAATCAGGAGAGAACAGAGGAAGGAGAGAGGAGAAAGACGGAGATTACATTTTCAGAACAATGAACCAACTTTACCTGCTCTTTTCCACATCGCATTTTTGGTAACCAGTTTGTTTTTTCATTACTTCAATTCAGTCATCGCCAGAGACCCCGGGGTTGGACTACATCATCCACCACACGCCGAGGATTCACGGTGAGGTTGCTCCATTTTTTCCGGGAAAATCGAACGCATCACTTATCTGTTGACCAGTCATCCACATTCAGGACAGTTGTACACTCGGACTCAAGTTCACTATCATTGGCATTTTCCGTATTCATTCATTGTTATTCGTGTCTTGTGTTCGTTATATCTTACTGGGACAAAGGAGGGTTTGTTATTGTGTATATGTATGGTGTTGTCACATTGTTGCTTTGGTGGAGGGATATAGATATATATTTTTTCTACGTGGGGAATGTGCAGTAGTGTTTTGTTGTGTTCCATTTAATATATTCACTTATTTGACATACCTGCTTTTGCATGCTTGTGTAAACCGTCAATTGCGGGGAAAATTTTATTTGTTAGAGGTACGGCTTGATATACAAGATTCATCTCAGTAAGTTATCCAGGCCACAGGTCCTGGAAGTGTAGCTGCCGGCTGGATAAGGGGTCGGCCGTTACATCCTTATTCAATTTAATAACACATCTATATTACTAACCGAAGGTTGTATATATGCATGGACGCAGGATGATGGATGACGGACACAGGACGCATCGAAGCGCACGCGCACTGCGACTCATCGCCCCAGAGTCAAACCCAGCGACTTCCCAGACTCAGTAGGTAGCGCCCAAACAACACAACACAACCTGTAAACTAATCTTCAGGTCACAATACAACCGCCGCCCAAACGCGCACACCACCGCAAATAAAACCTTCGTTTAGTAATGTTTACGATGGTTGTATATATGCACGGATGCCAGACGCAACCCATGCCAAAAGCACATGCACACTCGCACAGCGCCCAACAGTCAAACCCAGCGGCTTCCCAAAGTCAGTAAGTGGTGCCCAAACAACACAACACAACCTGTAAACTAAACTTGAGGTAAAGCGTGTACGCCAACAAGTTGCCATGGTGACATATTTAAACGTAGACATAGAATAACTAGACGCCTCATGACTAGCAGAATCGTACGTCAACGTCGCCGCCATATTGTGAGTGGCACTGCTGTGGAGTGAAGTAATGAATAATGTGCTGCTTGGGATTATACAAACCGCTGGACGCTCCAAACCAGATCCCGGGGGATTACATTTCATAGGTAAGGCTGAACAATCGTTTTGGTTATATTTGGCCGTTAGAAAATCCCGTTTTATAATCTTTACTTTAGCTAAGCCAGGCTAAGCTAGCAAAGCTATGCATTTATGTGCTCAAGTGAGCCTCCAAACAATGTTTTGGCTAAACGTGTTTAGTCACTAAGTATGTAGATTGTTAGCTGTTAAAATTTCTCAAACTTGATGATGTTTTTTCTCAAGGAGCACATTGAGGAAACACAGTTTGAAATTGACAACCATCATTTTATGCTCATGTCTTTACTTGTGTCTGTCTTCCACAAACTAAGGCTGCACCATATTGCCAGACTGAATACTCTCAAATTACAAGATCTGAGTGAGCGAGAGGAGTGTAAGTCTGGAGGAGATCAGTGAGGTTGTGGAGAGATTTAAATGTTAAGAGCGGTATTTAGTATTGTATTCTGTAGTTAACAGGGAGCCAGTGAAGTTGAGAGAGAATCGGTGTAATATGTTCAGTGGATTTAGAACAGCAGGTTATTATCCTGGCAGCAGAATTTTGAAGAAGTTCTAAGCAATTGATACGTTTTTGTGGGAATACCTGATAGAATAGCATTACAGTAATCTATACGTGACGTGACTCGGGCATTAAACAATACTTCAGTAAGAACAGGACAAAGTCTGGAAATGTTTCAAAGATAGAAGAAGGCAGTCCCCGAAATGTTACTTATATGGGAGGAATGGTTAATAATAATAATAATTATAATTATTATTATTTAATAATTGCTATTATTAGTGTATAAATGGACATAAATAATTGCATTTAAACGATTCGCCAAAATCTGTTGTATGTAAACGATACTGTTTTAAACATTATTGTGTAGCCCTCCCACCAAAAAAAGACTGGCAAGTTACCTATGACATAGGATGAAATTTCACTGGTGGGATCCACATTAAACAACTCCCAATAAATTTTAATAACCAATGGGTCCAATGAAACAATTATTATTTATAATTGTTACACTATTTCAAAGTAATGATTTGTAAGCACTTCACACAATCATGGAAAAAAAAAAAAACAACAAACAAACAAACAAAAAAAAAAAAACATAAAACACATTTATTTAAATACACCGCTTATGGGATATTATCACAGTTCAACTTAACTGAATTTGTCTGAGTTACAGCACAACAAAAGTTCACACCTAGAAATCAACAATAAATATATAGGTGTATGTATATATATCTATAAAAAAATCGTTGGCGCGCTTAGTTGGAGCTCATACGCAGTACATAACTTAACGTGTACTCACGGTGTCCTTCCAGAACTTTTCCCCGCACTTCTCATTTTCCTCCGTGGTTAAACACAGGAATCTCACAGCTCCGTCTGGGATGACACCAGCAGCTTCGTCTTAATGCAGGATTTATTTGCGTTCCCTGATTAGTTGTTGCCTCCTGTAATATTTCTGATACTGCTTATTTTCATTTTCTCCTTCTGGGATAAATCATGTCAGACGTATTTCGTGCCAGCTGTGCCTCTGTGGCGGTCCTCCAAAAAGTCCTTATCACCGAGCACTGTATCGCTAAAAAAAAAAAACCCGACTGCGCAGCTGCGTTTTTCTCTTCGACAGGTGAGGCGTCCACCTGCTTGGCGCGTGAGTGCCCTTCCCGCTCTCCTGTGGCGGTGAAAGCCACGCGTGCACTTAGCGTCAAGTAAACACTTCTGAGTTCACCACTCTACCCAACTAGGAGGGTGCTACAATTGTTTTTTCATCAGAAAACCCGGTTTCCACATCTACCTGTATTAGTTTAAATGGCACTTTTGCCACTCGCAATAAGGCTGACGTATCGTGTCTACTGGGAAACACAGTGAGTGTGGCATCTATCAATATATGTCTATGTATTTAAACTTGAGGTAGTGGTGACTACTGACAGTGCCAGCAGTCAGCTACTCCACAGTGCCAGCGGTCAATGTTTTCCACTCCACAGTACCAGCAGCTACTCCACTACACAGTGCCACCAGTCAGTGTGCTCTAATCCACTGTGCCAGTACTCAGTGTGGCAGCTGTCAGTGTGGCTTATTTGAATCACATTAAGGTAATTCAGTGTTAAAAGTAAGTTCAATTATGATTCCTAACAGCAAACGACTTCTAGCTAACAACACACCCATAGAAAAACAAAAACGAGACTGCATGGATAAAAACAATGAACGAAGGCGCCTACAACGTGCTTCTGAAACACCAGAACCAAACGAGTCACGGCTCCAAAAAGAAACAGCTTTACTACAAATATATTTATTTCATTAAATGAAAACTTTCCCAGGACGCTCCCACCCTCCATGATCTTACATCCCTACAAAGATTGGACGAAACAGAAAGTAATTGCCATTCGTGGATTTGCGATTCTTTAGAGAATCGGGGCTTTACTGGTTTAAGCAGAAAATTCTTTCTTTTACACAGTTGTTTTGAGTAAATACACTGCTGCCACTGGGAATTCATTTTCCTTGGTTTTCTGTATCAAGAACTTTTAACTTTAACTTTTTTCTCTCGAGGTTGCTCTTGCCAAGTAACATATGCTTGGCCATGTGTTAACACTGGAGATGATAAATAAATGAATACCAACAATATCTAGAGCTTGATGAGCACTGGAGATGGAAGCTTGCATTTCTTATATTTAGTAGGAAAACAAATGTGCCAATACAGTTATAAACACACACATCTGAATCAGCCTTCCATATGCCAGACTTTCTGCAGTTTCTGGTGTGTGTTTATTCGTATTGTGGCCGGGTGTGGTAATGACAGCTCCACAAAAAGGAATATTTGGGGCGCCAACTGGGTCATCCCATTTAACTCTTTCAGGGTAGATGTCGACTCTTGTCAAAAGGAGGGGTTGACAGTGATTAAACCCACTGTTATGTTTTAGTTGGACTCTCTTTGTTAGAAGGAAAGTTAGCTTCGTTGATTTGGCCGAGATTCCCTGCACTCGCGTGAGTAGCTAGGAGGAAACAAAGGCAAGAATGGCGTCGACGTTTGGTGAGAGATCGAAGCAAATGCGTAAAGCAAAATACTCTGCGAATCACATTTTGCGTATTATTGCTGAATTGGAGTGATAAAAAAGTGATCAAAAATGAATGTGAGGTACCAGCATCAGCCCATCGTGGTGGATTATCGGGGATTTTCAAGGTGGTCACTGTGCAAAGCCCTAACACTGCTGGGACATCATAGGGGGGAGGTAAAGAAGACCATCAGATCATTGACTCAATCTGTACGGTGATCCACCAGGTGGCTCTGGATTAAGGGGGCCGATGTGCGCTCAGTGGGATGCAAGTCGAGGTTTAATCAACCCTGACTGGGCCACCTGGGTGAGGATGTCTGATGCTGAGTGACCTGAACCAACTGATCACCTCAGGTTACTAATGATGCATCCCAGTGAATCTACAACAAGTGTCCACCATGACAACAGTTATCAACTCTTATTCCAGAAAGCACTTTTTAAGTTGCACATATTGGCACAAGCAGCATCACAGAAAAATGCACAGCCGGATTTTTGCTGCCCTAGACGAAGTTGTAAATGGCGCCCCGCCACCCGCTTTGCTTTGAGAGGAATCGTCACTGCAGTACCTGAACATTGAGACCTGGAGACTGGACTGGGGACATCCAAGTATTTAGGACCTCGACTTCATAATCTGAGAATGTCGAGTTATAGCAATATCTGTTTACAAGACTGTCTCAGAAAAATACGCTCTTGAGGGGGGCCATCTAAGAAAATAAGCAGGAATCACACTGTATTAGTAGTCTTTAGTTGCTGCTTTTAGCTTAAGGATTGGGAGCATTAGTATTAGGTATAGCTGCGATTCTTGAGAGACGATCTACCAGAAATTATCGTAGGAATCCAGGTTCGAATCCCACTCATGGCACATTGCTGAATGGAAGAATATTGAACGAACGGTGCTTTGAATCCTACTTTGCAGATGTAGTTGTTTATTTATCTTTTTTGATTGAAGCTTGAAGTCAAAGGAATTGTCTGTAGACCACCGAGACAGGATTGTATCCAGGCACAAATCTGGGGAAGGTTACAGAAAAATTTCTGCTGCTTTGAAGGTCCCAATGACCACAGTGTCCTCCATCATCCGTAAGTGGAGGAAGTTCGAAAACCACCAGGACTCTTCCTAGAGCAGGCCGGCCATCTAAACTGAGCGATCGGGGGAGAAGGGCCTTAGTCAGGGAGGTGACCAAGAACCCGATGGTCACTCTGTCAGAGCTCCAGAGGTCCTCTGTGGAGAGAGGAGAACCTTCCAGAAGGACAACCATCTTTGCAGCAATCCACCAATCAGGCCTGTATGGTAGAGTGGCCAGATGAAAGCCACTCCTTAGTAAAAGGCACATAGCAGCCCGCCTAGAGTTTGCCAAAAGACACCTGAAGGACTCTCAGACCATGAGAAAGAAAATTCTCTGGTCTGGTGAGACAAAGATTGAACTCTTTGGTGTGAATGTCAGGCGTCACGTTTGCAGGAAACCTGGCACCATCCCTACAGTGAAGCATGGTGGTGGCAGCATCATGCTGTGGGGATGTTTTTCAGTGGCAGGAACTGGTAGACTAGTCAGGATAAAAGGAAAGATGACTGCAGCAATGTACAGAGACATCCTGGATGAAAACCTGCTCCAGAGCGCTCTTGACCTCAGACTGGGGCGACGGTTCATCTTTCAGCTGGACAATGACTCTAAGCACACAGCCAAGATATCAAAGGAGTGGCTTCAGGTCAACTCTGTGAATGTCCTTGAGTGGCCCAGCCAGAGCCCAGACTTGAATCCCATTGAACATCTCTGGAGAGATCTTAAAATGGCTCTGCACCGACGCTTCCCATCCAACCTGATGGAGCTTGAGAGGTGCTGCAAAGAGGAATGGGCGAAACTGGCCAAGGATAGGTGTGCCAAGCTTGTGGCATCATATTCAACAAGACTTGAGGCTGCAATTGCTGCCAAAGGTGCATCGACAAAGTATTGAGCAAAGGCTGTGAATACTTATGGACATGGGATTTCTCAGTTTTTTTGTTTTTAATAAATTTGTAAAAACCTCAAGTAAACTTTTTTCACGTTGTCATTATGGGGTGTAGTGTGCAGAATTCTGAGGAAAAAAATGAATTTAATCCATTTTGGAATAAGGCTGTAACATAACAATATATATATATTGTGGTGATTATTCCTTTGGGAAAATAAATCTTCACAAACAAGATAGAGTTATGGGGACCGTCCCCATATATTGTCATGTAGACAAAGTGAAATAAACGGATCAAAGTCTTCTTCAAGTGCATTGAACAATTTTACTTAGAAAACAATGCGTTTATATATGCAAAGAATTATGGGAACAGGAAAATGTTGGCAGGAAGTGACGTTGGAGACAGGAACTGGAACCAACGTCATCAAGGTGAGACGGAAGTGGAGTAATCTGAGAGGGCTGGAAGTGATGTCATCACGGACCACCGGAAGTGATGTCGTTGCGGCCATTTTGGTACCCAGAAGTGGAGGTGATTAATTTCCTTCTGTTTTTCTGTTGAAAGAAGAGATTCAAGTAAGTACCACCTGATGACTTGCGATAGTTCACTCACCTTTAGGCTCTTTGACTGCCTCCTAATCGCACGTGCGTGACAATATATATATGCTGTTCTAGGTGTAGGTCTATTTTATAAGCATATTTTATAACATCAATGTTAATATAATATATAAGTAAAATTATTATTGTTCTGTATTAGCATTGATATGAACAATTTGTGAAATTAGTGTTAAGTATAAAAAATGAAACTGATTATACAATTCAATGTTTATTATATTTAACATTATTATATCTGTCTTTACACGTTTTGCACACATGTAATAAACTGCACCAAGAATGTTTAAAAAATCATTCAAAAAATGTGTACGTGAATGTAAATATTGCATAAACCGACACTCATGAGTAACATTTTTAGAAAGTTCAAAATGAAACGCAAATCGCAAAGCGTCTGTATGCAGACTCGAAAAAGCTTTTACAGAATACATTAGCTGACAAGAGGTTTGCCCACCCTTTCTGAGTTTTGGTAACCAACACGAGCCGTGATTCGCCAATTCTTGGTAGCTGAAACAGGCTGCGATTGGCCCGAGCGTTCAATTCTTGGTGGAATCTTGGTAGCAGAAAGCAATCTGATTGGTTCTCGCTACCAAGAATTACCTCGAGTCATGGCTGCTCGGCGGCAGCTATATTCTGATTTTATTACTTAAACTGTGACTAGTCTTCTATAGTTATCTATTTAAGAAACCAGCTAACTGTATGCCTTTTGATGATGGTAACAGTATAAGTATATATATGTGTGTATATATATATATATATATATATATATATATATATATATATATATATATATATGTATATATATATATATATATATATATATGTATGTATATATATATATATATATATATATATGTGTATATATATATATATATATATATATATATATATATATATATATATATATATATATATATATATAAATAAATATATTTAATTAAGACACTACCGCAACATATACTCTACATGTCATTTAAATAAATAAAATAAATTGAAAAGTTAGCATAATAACAACATTAAGTGAAACTGAGAATATAATGATTGTCTTTAAATAGGACTCTTTACCCACAATTCCTATTTACCGTATGCTGGTATATGCAAATAATGCAATCTACCTCTCCAAAAAATGCACAACTGCTTTAGAGCAAATCTCGCAAATGGTGGTGACCAACAGAGGATGATATTTGCTAAGTTTTAACACAAGTTTTAATGTATGTCCATTTGGGAGATGGTCATAGTTTGGGTTAAATCAGATTGTAGCAATTCACAGTCCTGTTGCCGTTTTGATCATTTAATTTTATTTTGCCATGTCTGTCTCTTCTAATGTACATTTTCAGGATTATTCTTAATGGCATCTTCATCATAGTTGTTGTTGTTGTTCGTGTTATTATTGGAATGTGTAAGTCTTCAGATGTTAACACCAAACATTGCTAGTATGTGAAAATAATATAAAACAATATTTCAGATATTCGCTATGAGTGTTCGTAGGTCTGCATCTTTTTAGAAAACAAAGTCATGCTGCCGAGGGCCATTTCTGGTCATCGTGCAGACTGAGCAGGCGCTGCTGAAACGTGAGACATAAACTTTTCTTTGTGTTCCTGGTCCAGAAGATAGGAATTTCAACATGGAGTAGCAGTAATGCACCTTGACCTCTAGAGGGCGCTCACCTAGACTGCCTATACCCAGAAACGGCCCTGGAACAATGAACGGCATTCTGAGAGACCGCAATCCATCATGTTTTTCCTTGATGTATCGTCCAGTATGACGCTGAATGGCAGAAATGGTTGACAAATTATGACTAAGTGCAATTTGATAAAGTGCCCTTCGTGCTTAGCCTGGGAGCTAAGTGCTCAACAAAGCATTTGAACAATGTAATAGCATCTGTTATGATGAACGTTAACAAACGTTCCCATCTTTCAAAACAATCAACAGCATTCAGTTCCATCCACTTTCTAAGTTTCTTTTTCAGGACCACAGTCTCAGTAGCTGGTGCCTGTCCCAGGAAGCAATAACTGTGAGGCAGGAGCCATCTCTGGGTGGGCACACTTAGGCAGACACAATCCTGATTCCAAAAATAGTGGAACAGTATGGAAGATTCTAATAAAAATCAAAAAAGAACGATTTGTAAGTTTGGATCATCGTGTGCTATACTGAACGCTCTACACCAACACATTATGTGATGGTTTACCTTGTGAATTTAATTTTTTTTTAATCGTACACTCATGTCAAATCTGATGAATGCAACCAGCTACTGAAAAATTGTGACAATCAAGTGTTTGCCTACTCTGTAATTTCACCGTTTCTTTTCATAACACATATTGGTTAAGTTTAGCAAGTATAATTTTCCTCGATTCATTGATTTTGCAGGCCTTCATCTATGCAATTGTGTGGGGGCTTCATTACCATACATTGCGCTTCATAATTCTGCCACATCAGTCAAGACTGCAAGCAGGCCAACTGAGTACCGACACTCCCTGCTCACACCACCATGCACTTGTAATCCAGGTTGGCATTAGCCTGAGTCAGAATGGCAGAACATGTTTCCCCAGACTGCATTTTATTACTACAAATGTTTGCGATGCGCCATCTGTTGGAATGACAAATGCAATACATGTTATTACTGCACAAATTACAAAATACATTCCAGTAGACGGTGCACTTGCAGACATTAACTCCGAGGTCTACATTGAATGGTTAGATTTTAATCCATCTTAGATGGGTAGTACAGCAAGTTATTTAATGAAGTGCCTTTCATTGGCACAAAGAGCTTGACAAATCAGTTAACTAGACTGCATTCCAAGTGAATTCAGTTAATCAGGCTTTAGTTTATGGAGTGCTTTTCACAGGGGACATTAGTCTAGAGTGTTGCCAAGCAGTCAATCCGCAGAAGAAGAATCAGCTAAGCGGTCTACATCAGATATAACAGCCTTCAATGCAGACCCCATTAAAAGGGGTTCCATTAAAAGGGGCTCATCTGAGCTGTAACTCCTTTCCATTGATCAGAAAGCTGTAAGGAGTCAGTCCATCCATCTTTATTTGACAAACTGCATTATAGACATAAAGACTACAAAATTGGGTGGATGGGACAAAGCAAGAAATAATAATAATAATAATCTCTCTATTATAAAAGAAAATCCTGAGACGAGATGAGACAAGACTATTTCCAAGAGATTTTTTGGCCATGAGATTTTTTCAAGCCCCGCCCTCCTCGCAATCATTTCAGGTTAACAGCCCACGGTTATGGTCCAATCACTTCTCATTCGTGTGAATGCTTTTGTCAGACACAGTTCCTGCTCTCTCAGCTCTTACAAATTTTAACATTTTCCTCACTTTACGTTCCCAATAAAAGAAGACTTATTATGTCCAAATCTTATTGAAGAATTGAAGGGTTATCAACAGAAGAAATGAGTACACTGGCAATCCTAACAAAGAGAAATGATGAAGTCAAACGAATTAACGTGAAAATTGCTGATCGGTTACACTGCAAATTGGTTAAATGTGTATCAATAGACTGTGCTGAAACAGTTAGTGGTAATGGTGTGGAAGATGAAAACATCAACTTACAATATCATGAAGACTATCTACAACAGCTAACACCGTTGGGTCTTCCAACCGGCCGAATTACTGTAGAAAAGAAGGATGTATCATAATGTTATTGTGTAATTTATGTCTGAGTGATGGGCTATGCAATAGGACAAGATTAGTTGTATTCACTAAATTGGTCGAACAATTCTGACATGTAAAATTTTAGCAGGCGACAAGAAAGATAATGTAGTACATCTTCAGGGGATAACATTACACACCAAAGGAGATCTCGATATGCCATTTGTATTTAAACGTTAACAGTTTCCTGTTAGAAGAGCTTTTGCAAAGACATTTACCAAACCTCAGAGACGAACATTTGAAAAAAGTCGTTTTATTTATTAGGGAGAAAGAAACGAAATTCACTCATGGGCAGTTATACGTTGCATTGTCATGATGTAAGTCCAAACACAGAATCAAAATTCAATGTGATATTAACAAAAATTTTATTCAAAAAATTGTTTTTACTGAAGTTTTACAGTAAAAGTGTAAGTTTAGAAAGTATTTGTGTGTTAATTTCAAAGCCAAACAGAACGAAATCGTATTACGCAACGAATACCTCTAACGCAACATGAAACATAATTTTCTTTCAAATTATTACATTTTAATATTTTTTAGTATTGTTAATTACTCGCTGTAATGTAAAATAGTTAGTTCTATTATGCATATGTAACAATTCTCATGAAAATAAAAATCTGTTTAAATTATAAATCCGCATCCCCATACGTGAGCGGCAGAACCGCAAAGTGACTAGTGTGTAGCGCAGGCCCACGGGTTGGCGAGTGAAGCGAGCAAAGGGGGCAAAACCCCCTAATAATAATAATTATTATTATTAATTACTTTTATATAGCGCTTTTCTCACTGCTCAAAGCGCTTCAGCAAGTAGGGAGCCACTTCATCCACCCCTAATGTGTAGGATCTGCACACAAGGTGTCTTACAAGCAATTATAAAAATTAAATTAATAAATTATCACTTTAACAATGGTCCATTCCTGATGGGTTTAAGCTCATTCCAGCTTATGTTGAAAGCAGAGCAGAAATTCTGAAGGTTGGCAAATAATGCACTGCAAGTCTATGCGCAATGTAATCTGTGAATGTGAATTTCCCATTGGGATTAATAAAGTATCTATCTATCTATCTATCTATCTATCTATCTATCTGTCTGTCTGTCTGTCTGTCTGTCTGTCTGTCTGTCTGTCTGTCTGTCTGTCTGTCTGTCTGTCTGTCTGTCTGTCTATCTATCTATCTATCTATCTATCTATCTATCTATCTATCTATCTATCTATCTATCTATCTATCTATCTATCTATCTATCTATCTATCTATCTATCTATCTGCACTGTTATCGGTGGTCCGAATGGAGAGATTAGGAATATCATAAACTTCCCCCAGCTGGGTTAAGTGCATCACTCTATGGTATGCAATGAAAAATAACCGAAAAGAAAATGATTGCACTCCATAAACTCGGTGCCCGCGTGTGTCTCATGCTATGATATGGAGTGACAGGCCATTGGCTTCACCTCATTGTAATGAGCAGTAAGGAAGGCACTGGCTGAACTGTAGTCCGGGAGGTGGGCGGGACTCTGAGGTAATTTCATCATGTCAGATCTTTATTTGATTGGCTAGTCACAGGATCAACATGATTGAATGGAGCCACCTACATCGATTAAGAGTGGTGATGCTCACCTCAGCCCCTTTACCTTCTGTTGTGATGTAAGATTTTACATATAACTTGATAAATATTTTGTATGTCTTTATTTGTAATTTAGGCTAAGCAATGTAATTTAGTGTTACATTAGTGAGAAGCATACATGTTTACCCCACCCCCTTTAGGAATGGGTCTCTTTGAATTTTACGACAGAGTTGAGGGAGGAAGTGCCTTAAACCAGTTTGGCGAGTGTTTCTCTGATAAAGTCTTTCAACCCCCGCAAGAAAGCCAGGCTGCCTAACTGCTAAGCTTTACCGTTAACATATGGTTTTGGGGGGTGGCAGCTGTTAAGATGTTCTATTCCCCCATTGGTCTGAAGTATGGCTGTTTGGAATTGGCTTGGATCAGAAGCTTTTAAGTACCATAGGGGTTGGACAGAACATCTATAAATTTACTTGCTTAACCTCACACTCTCTCTCTCTTACTATCATCTGATGAAGAAGCATCTCACACCATGAACTGACAAGAACAACACAATGAAGAGCACAGCTCGGCAGCCATATTGAGACAGGCATGCGGCCTGTTTTGAATGGAAAGCTGACCACTAATGATGCCTTAACTAGAGACATTGTTAAGTAACTAATAAGTCTGTGTGCCGCCCGAACTACACATCAGCATTTTATCAGGTTGTATGGTTGTCAATATTCAAATGTACTTTGCATATTGTTATTATTTATGAATATTATCAATAATACATTGATTAAATTGTAATTTAACTCTTGCTTGTCTTTTGCTATACCTAATTGCCTGAGGTTATAGATATAGAAGGGAAGGTGGGGAGGACTTATATGGTACAATACCTTATAAACAGTGGTAAGTCTGTGAGATTAGAGGCATTCTGACAAAGGCTACATATTAATAATACAAAAGGGGAAAGTAGAGCAGTACATTACTCTACCAAGACAAAACACCTTCTCATCGTGGCCTTTTTTCCTTCTCCCATGAGTTGCTGGTATTCAGTATGATGGCTGTTATATTAGTAGTGGAGTCTCCTACACCATTAAGAAGTGTGTAGTGAATAGTGGTGACATTCAGAGCTGCAAAGGCGCCACCCACTGAGCTTCTTCCTAAAGCACCCACCTGCAGTTCCTCCAGTCCGCGCATTTCAAACTGCTTGCTGGGGTTTCAGAGTTAGAGAGCAAAAGATACTGAACAGAAGAATTTTTTTTTGTTCTTTATTTCACCTTATACAATTTCTTGTATTAGGAATTTGTTAGTTTTCGCATACCCCTTGGGGTCAGTGCACAGGGTCAGCCATTGTATAGCCCCTCTGGAGCAATTGTAGGTTAAAGACCTTGCTCAAGGGACCAGCAGATTAGGATCTCTTTTGGCAGTGACAGGGATTCGAACCGGCAACCTTCTGGATACCAGTGCAGATCCTTAGCCTCAGAGCCACCACTTGAACTTGATGCTAATGAAGAATAAAAAAAGCTAAAATTGGTGTTTAGAACTCGGGAGCTCAGAAGCTTAGTAATTGATTTAAGTCGTAATGAAAGCTGTGACAGTGGAGACAGGCAGAGACACACACATAGACCACCACAGCTACTGGGCTCCACATGTTTGAGAAGTGCCTCTGTCTACTGCCATACCGTTCTGTCATTTTGACTACTGCATCACTACATGACATAGCAACAGCAAACAGAGATAAGCATTGTGGTCTGTGGACATACGACGTGTTAAAACGCTGTGGCTATTTTGTCATGCCATGTTTGCTCTTCCAATTAGACTGTAATATTGAATTTCTTTAGTTACTCGTTTAGACGTGCAGTCAGACAGTGGATGTTGCGCGGCCTCCTATGTGCTTTACTGGCGTCGTTAGGCTGATTTATCAATTCGGATGTTTTGAATCCTGAAATCTGCATCTCCTGTGGCTCTTTGCTATCAGCCCTTTTGACAGAGTGTGACACACCGTTTACTTCAAATGCATATTGTGTTAAAGATTAAATGGACACAGAGAGAGGTTTGGGGGCAGCTGCCCGTATACTTGAAATAGGCTGCCTAAAAATGAGGTTGGGGTTCAGAGTTTACAGATTTCAGTTCCAAAATGAGAACAAAAAGACAGGCAAACATGGCGGCTTTAAAGGCAGGCAGGGGAAGTGATGTCATTGGCGGCAGGAACCGGAAGTGACGTTCTCGGGCCTGGAACCAGAACTGATATCCTCGGGTCCAGAACCGGAAGTGATGTTATCAGCCCCAGAACTGGAAGTGATATCATCATCCCCAGAACCGGAAATGACGTCATCTGGCCCAGAACCGGAAGTGATGCCATCGGATCCAGGTGAAATTTCCCGTTGTCAGTCTACCGAGGAGAAAGAGTAAAGATTAGTGCACTCTGCCATCCCCTGGTCTGGCATGGAATTACCTTCATTTGAGCCTTTTAGCTGCCTCCCATGCGCACGTGTGTGACAATATTTTGCAGTTCAAATTTTCATGAATATAGCTGCCAATTCTTTCACGCTGACATCAACTCCTGCGAAGAACAACAAAGAGCACACAAAGAACGTGCGACAGCGTATCATTTCACGCTTACATCTCATCCATTGATGCCATCGAATGCCATTGAAACGTGTAATGTAGAGTCCCAGCACACGCGACACACATTTATAAGTAATTGGAAGCTTGCTGTCTGTCGGATTAGGTTGACGAGAGCCTCTCCGATCTTTACAGCTCGAAATCTCCGCCCCTACTTTGAGTACTGCCTTCACTGGACATTTGATTGGTTGAGAAATGTGACACTCAGTGAGCTGTCTGCTTGTGCCCACCCATTTTTAAGCTCAATCCTTTCCTGGTTGTCCCCAGACGTATTTATATTATATGTGTGACTTCATCGAGACTGTATGCAGTGTGCAATGTTTGTTCTGGGAGAAAATTACTGGCCGCTCAGTGGCTCAAGATGGCATGTGATTCTGAGCTTCAAAACGAAGAAAAGCAAAGCATCTTCCTGCTTAGCATTAGTGGACATTTTTCTGTTGTGCATTTGTCTGTTTTTATATTATATAGCACTTTTCGTAGTGTGCTTACTGTCAAAGCAATTTGCAAGCATTTCAATAAGATATTAAATTTAAAAAGTAACCTTAGTTTGCCTAAGGGGATGTATACTGGCATTAGTCACGGCATTGAAATTTCAAAGTGGTGCTCTGGAGGCAAAACAATCTTCTTAAAGAATTGAAACCGATTTGCAGTTAGTCAATATAACAGCTTCAGTAGAGAAAGGCAATTCTTAGTCAGCCATGACAGAATCACCGAAGGTTCTGGTTAATTAATAAAAGTCAACTGCATTTCTAGGCGCTCCAAATTTGAAAGATTTTAAATAAAAAAATAACATTGTACTCGTATAATTTCCCAGTAACCATCACATATTATATAATATGTTATCTCTAAAAATGAAGAGAACTTATTACTTGTTATCTTTTCTATGAACATCCTTAAAGGACAAGTTTGGTCATTTCTTGACAGTCATGTTATTTTGCCACATTCTAAAGTGAAACGTTGTAGCGGGGTTTACGTAGTAATAGTGTTTTCAATGTATGTGCTCAGTGCGTTTTGTTTTCATCGTCCTGTTTGCTGTTTATAATGTGTGCGTCAGTGAATGTCGTCCCCGTAAATACAGAGGGGATGGATGAGGGAGAGAGACCGCAGCCCCAAGATGGAAAGCACCTGTTCACAATCAATTACATCTGGCTCTTTACTATTTAAACGTTCAGGAGGGAAAAGAGAGGAGAAAGGAGAAAGACGGAGATTTCAATTAATGACAATGAACCACCATTACCTGCTATTTTTCACTTCGCGCTTTGTATCCAGTTTGTTTTTCATTCCGCCCGATTTACTTCAGTTCAATCATCGGCAGAGACCCCGGGGTTGGACTTCATTATCCACCACACGCCAAGGAAACACGGTGAGATTGTTCCATTTTTCCGGGAGATTTAAACACATCCATTCTTTGTTGACCAGTCACCCGTATTCAGGACAGTAATATACCCGGACTCAAGTTCACAATCATTGTCATTTTCGTATTCATCCATTATTGTTACTTGTGTAGTGTGTGTTATACGTTACAGGAGCAAGGGAGGGTTTGTTATTGTATATATGGTGTTTTCACGTTGTTGCTTTGGTGGAGGGATATACATATCTATTGTGATAATTGCCCAGACACCACCAGTCGGAGACCACATCTTTATGCCAAAATACCTTTATTTTGTCTTCCACAACACACATGTCAGTCCCGCACAACTCCACAGTGCCTCTAGCCCCAGTCTCCCTTCTCCTGGGCCTTCTCTGTCCTTGTCCCTGGGCCACCTGTTCTCTCTCTCCAGGAGCTTCGTCCTGCTCCTGCTCCCGACTCCAGCTCATTGATTGGAGGGAGGCGGCCCCTCTTATCCTCACCCGGATGAGCTCCAGCTGCTCTCCCTGACGTCACGTCCTGGTGTGGCGGAAGCGTCAGGAGAGCACCCAGAAGCAGTCCGGGTGACTCTGGAAGGATCGTCCTCCATGGGTGTGGCGGAAGTAAATAAATCCCGGGCTCCATGAGGCTCGGGGCGCCCCCTGGCGGTGACCAGAGGCCCCAACGGTCTTGAGCCTCCCTGCTCTCCTTCCGTGGGCCTCTTCTACTCCAGGGCGGTTGCCCCCTCGTGGCCCAGAGGACAAATACGCCACAATCTAGTCCTTCCAGTGGTCTGACCCCCAGCCATGTATGACACTATATTTAAATATTTTCTATGTGGGGAATGTGCAGTATTGTTTTGATATTGTGTTTCATTTAATATATTTATTTATATACCTGCTTTTGTGTATTTGTGATTCAGGGGAAAATATTATTTGTTAGAGGTACGGCTTGGTATATGTAGGTTAGCCTCAGTAATTTATCCAGGCCACAAGTCTTGGTAGTGTAGCTGCCGGTTGGGTAAAAGGTCGGCCGTTACAACGTTTTTTAGCAATTCCTTCTCTGTTCTTGCAGCTTACGAAAGGGCTCATGGGTACACGGGTCCAAACATGTAATAAAAGGATTAAACTTACAAAGTACATAAATTTTTTGAAGCAAGAATGTTAATGGATATTAATCTACATCTTGGTATTGTACAAATATTGTAAAACAATATATTCACGTTGTTAGAAAAGAATAAAACGATAAACAAGCGCCCCTCATCTCACCGATTGTTTCTCCTTTCGCCCTTGCTGGTGTGTGGTTTCCTCTCATTTCATTTTCTTTAGTAATTTATTTAGATGTGCAGTCAGGAGGTGGATTTTGCACAGCCTCATCTGTGCTTCACTGGTGTTGTTAAGCAGATTTGTTCATTCGAGTGTTTTGAGCCCTGAAATCCGCATCTCCTGTTGCTCTTCATTACCGGCTCTCTTAATGGCAGTCCTTTTAATGGAGTTTGACACAACGTTTACTTCAAACTCCTGTTTTGCAGTTCAGATTTTCATTAATATAGTTGCCAATTCTTTCAAGCTTACATCGACTCCTTTGAAGAACAAGAGGGAGCGCTCACAGCCCTGCTGGACTCAGGGTGGCCTGAAGGCCTGACGTCCTCTAGTGGCCGCAGTTTTGTGGCGGGTCAGAGATAGTCTGGGGAGGCATATCCATGGAGGGACACACAGACCTCTACAGGCTAGACAACGGTACCTTGACGGCCATTAGGTATTAGGATGAAATCCTTGGACCCATTGTCAGACCCTATGCTGGTGCAGTGAGTCCTGGGTTCCTCCTGGTGCATGACAATGCCCGGCCTCATGTGGAGAGAGTATGCATGCAGTTCCTGGAGGACGAAGGAATTGATACCATTGACTGGCCCCCACACTCACTCTCCTGACCTCAACCCAATAGAACACCTCAGGGTGGGACATTATGTTTTAGTCCATCCAACGTCTCAGACTGTCCAGGAGCTCAGTGATGCCCTGGTCCAGAGCTGGGAGGAGATCCCCCAAGACATCATCTGTCGTCTCATTAGGAGCATCAGGCATGCTTACAAGCACGTGGTGGAGGGGCATACAAACTACTGAGTACCATTTGAAGTTTGACATTATGTTTCCTCTGGATGTGACATTATGTTTCGGTCCATCCGATGCCACCAAGTTGCACCTCAGACTGTCCAGGAGCTCAGTGATGCCCTGGTCCAGATCTGGGAGGATAACACTCAGTACACCATCCGTTGTCTCATTAGGATGTTGTCAGGCATGCATACAAGCATTGTGCATACAAACTATTGAGTACCATTTGGAGTTGCTGCAATGAAATTTCGGCAAAATGGACGAGCCTGCCTGCTGCATCATTTTTTCACAATTTGATTTTCGGGGCATCTTTGAGTTCAGCCCTCGGTAGGTTGAGCATTCTCATTTCCATCACACGATGTGCCATCCATTCATTCCTAACACATTATATATCACACACCCAACACACAATTTCTTTTTTGTATAGCCCAAAATCACACAGGAAGTGCCGCAATGGGCTTTAACAGGCCCTGCCTCTTGACAGCCCCCCAGCCTTGACTCTCTAAGAAGACCAGAAAAAACTCCCAAAAAAAACGTTGTAGGGAAAAAATGGAAGAAACCTTGGGAAAGGCAGTTCTAAAAGAGACTCCTTTCCAGGTAGGTTGGGTGTGCAGTGGGTGTCAAAAAGAAGGGGGTCAATACAATACAATGCACAGAACAGAACAAATCCTCAATACAGTATAAAAATAAAAATTCTAGAAGTAGAAGTAGATGATATCACATAATATGATTTGGATATCAGTCCATATCAGTAGAGATATCCTGCAGGACTTTTTTTCCTATTGAGATCTGATGTGTTTTCAAAGTGTTCCTTTAATTTTTTTGAGCAGTTTATATTTAAAAGAGGTAAGCTAATCAAAAAAAGCTAGCTAATGAAATACTCAGATCAATCAGAGGGAGAGTGACTCATTGATTCCTAAAAATCTGCTCCTACCGTGGTGCCCCAGGAGTGAACCAGAGACCCCCGATTTAGTAGACAGCCATAACAGCCTCGAGTATGTGCGCACAGGACTCTCTCTCTACCAGCTTTGCACATGTGGATGCTGACCCCCCCCCCCCCTTTTTTATCACAGGGTGGAACCTTCCCTTCTCTGCAAACAGAATTCTGGCTTAGGCCCGTGTAGGACTGACTGATTCTGATGGTTGTAACAAGCCTAGTGTGATTAATGGAGGAGGCTGATATAAGAGGGTAAGCCATGTAGAGCCTTTGGCAAAAATCTAACTGGGCTCAGCAGGCAGCTTACACCGCTAGGAGCCCCCCCTTGACCTGTGGTGTCTGAGCTAACAGGAAGGATGGGTGAGGCAGCACTGATCAAGATGTTGGACCACCACACCATTTCCACTATCTCTAAAAAAAAAATAAAAAGGACTGTGCCCACATCATGAATGCCATCTGCAACCTTTTGAATGTTAGGCTTTCTTTATAGAGAATTTAGGGTGAGTGACAGCTTAGGTGTGATATCCTCTGGGTCACTATCTTCAATTTTTATTTTTTATTAAAGCCCTCTTCTGGTATATTAAATTTGGATGTCAGGACTCCCCAGTGCCTAGGTTATCTGTAATATTCCCATGGTCCGTGTCAAGACTCCCTTATGTAAGGATATTTTTTAATAAAGGACATTTAATCACATGCCACCTCATCCATGTGCCAGCCTGGCGGGGTGTCTCAGTTTGTCTTCAATGACAGCTGAGCCAGATGCATTTATAGGATGCTGTGTGATATTTATCCTCACAAGGCGTCAAACCATGGAGCCGGGTGCCTCAGTTAGGTTGAGATGAGACGAGGGACTTTAATTTATTGCATTCTCTGTCGCTGTCTAAAGATAACATAAAATCCTCAAAACTACTTTGTCTGTGTTGGAAATGAAAAATGCAACACAGCTTATTACTTCATTCATTACAGAACATGTGTGCACTGCAGACGTTAACGCTGAATGCGTCCAACGGCAAAGCAAATCAGATTACTCATCTTAATAAAAGGACATGTGTCTGTGTGTCTATCTGGCTGCTACCGTTAGGAAGAGAAGTCTGAAAATAGGCAAAATGTGTAGAAGAAGGGTGAAAATAATTTAAAAATGCTTATAAAAATCTTCTTCTTCTTCTTTCAGCTGCTCCCGTTAGGGATCGCCACAGCAGATCATCTTCTTCCGTGTCTTTCTGTCCTCTACATCTTGTTCTGTTACACCCGTCACCTGCATGTCCTCTCTCACCACATCCATAAACCTTCTCTTAGGCCTTCCTCAGTTCCTCTTACCAGGCAGCTCTATCCTTAGCACCCTTCTCCCAGTATACCCAGCATCTCTCCCCTGCACATGTCCAAATCAACGCAATCTCGCCTCTCTGACTTTGTCTCCCAACCGTCCAACCTGAGCTGACCCTCTGATGTCCTCATTTCTAATCCTATCCATCCTCGTCACACCCAATGCAAATTTTAGCATCTTTAACTCTGCCACCTCCAGCTCTGTCTCCTGCTTTCTGGTCAGTGCCACCGTCTCCAGCCCATATAACATAGCTGGTCTCACTACTGTCCTGTAGACCTTCCCTTTCACTCTTGCTGATACCCCGTCTGTCTCCAGTCACTCCTGACACTCTTCTCCACCCACTCCACCCTGTCTGCACTCTCTTCTTCACTTCTCTTCCACAATCCCCATTACTCTATACTATTGATCCCAAGTATTTAAACTCATCCACCTTCGCCAGCTCTACTCCCTGCATCCTCACCATTCCACTGACCTCCCTCTCATTCACACACATGTATTCTGTCTTGTTCCTACTGACCTTCATTCCTTTCCTCTCTAGAGCATATCTCCACCTCTCCAGGGTCTCCTCAACCTGCTCACAATGTCATCAGCAAACATCATAGTCCACGGGGACTCCTGTCTAATCTCGTCTGTCAACCTGTCCATCACCATTTCAAATAAGAAAGGGCTCAGAGCCGATCCCTGAGGTAATCCCACCTCCACCTTGAATGCATCCGTCATTCCTACCACAGACCTCACCACTGTCACACTTCTCTCGTATATATCCTGTACCACTCTTACATACTTCTCTGCCACTCCCGACTTCCTCATACAATACCACAACTCCTCTCGAGGCACCCTGTCATATACTTTCTCCAGGTCCACAAAGACGCAATGCAGCTCCTTCTGGCCTTCTCTATACTTCTTCATCAACACCCTCAGAGCAAACATCACATCTGTGGTGCTCTTACCTGGCATGAAACCAAACTGCTGCTCACTAATCTTGAGGTTTGTATGCTAATGACTGATAACTTTGTATGCTGGGTAATGGATGAGTGAAAATAACGAGAAAGCGACCAACAAGCCCCAAAATGACTTGGTTGGAGTCGCTAAACGAGGCACCTGTGGTGGTGACCACCGCAGCTTCGACTATGAGAGCGGTTAGTTCACCGAGCTATATTCAAAAAGGGAAAGGCTAAGGGAAAGGAATCGAGTGCATCCTGTCATACCAGACCAAACAGACCACCCATAGGTCAAATCAAAATATGAGGTTCACATTGATGATTTAGATTTCAACCTGTCTTAGATGGGCAGCACAGCCAGCTTGGCTTTGAAAATGGATGGATGGACCTTTTAAATTGCTTTGTGTCCGTGGGCATTATGAAAGGCACTATATCCTGTGAAGAGTGACAGACTAACGTCCATCAAAAATAATCTTTTTCTTCTTCACATTCGAAATGGATAGCCCGTAATTTCAACGGTGCTCTGTCCTGTCAAGGCCGATGCCACATGGGAATGTAAGAATGCTGTGTGTTATCAGAGACGTCATACTCTACAAAGACAAATGGAGTCTTTGCTTCTGAAATGTAATTTTGTTCGTTTCCTAGTAGGCTGTGTTGGACGCCTGCTCACAAAGAAAGGCACTTATTCCTGTAAAGATTAAATTTATTGATTCTTCTTGGAATGTAATCTTGTTAATTGTTTTTGTAAAACGTGTAGCAGTAGTGCGTTCTTGGGGAGGCACTCTACACTAAAACGACTGATGGAATGAGACATATCACATGCTAATATATTAGGAGCACAATGGACGTAACGATTCCTGCTGAAGCGTCCAATTATTTATACCTTGGTAAAATGTTTTGCCATAACATTCACAATAAAAGACGCAAAGAAAACTGATATAGTGTTTCATTTTGGAACTTCATGTTGTTAATTGCTTTGCACTACGAGAGGCTCGGTACTCTATTCTTAAATAAAATGTTCTTCATTACTACGCAAAAGTGCTTTGTAATAGTGGGCACCATGAAAGGCGCTATATTGTATCAAGATAGATTTATTTTGGAACATAATGCTATTCATTACTGTGTACAATTGTTTTGTACTTGTGTACACTATGAATCATACTGTATGGTATACAGATTGATTAATTTATTCATTTTGGTTAATAAAATCAATACATAAATTAATCTTTCCACAATACAAAATTGCACACTACTGCAAAGGACTTTAAACAGTTTGGTAAGCCAGCCCCGGGCACAGACAGACGGATACCGAATGTTACAAAACACACAAGTTTAATTGGCACACACACAGTGCTCTTGCACCAAACACCTTTATCGCAGTCCTTTTCTCTCTTCTCCGGACTTCTCCTTCCGCTTTTCCACCTCTCCTCCTGAGCGTTACCTTCTTCCTCCCGACTCAACTCGACTGCTTGAGGGAGGCGGCTTCTTTTACAATCATCCGGATGTGCTCCATGTGCTCTGTAACGGCCTTCTGATGGCACTTCCTGGTGTGGCCAAAGTGCCGCATGGGCATCCCTGGTATTCTTTCCTGGTGTGGCGGAAGTGCTGACATCCAGGGCTCCTCAATCCTCCGTGGCCCTCATACAGACCAGGGCAGCTGCCCTCTCCCGGTCCTTCCAGGTGTCCCGGCCGTCCGCCACAACAGTTATGAACAATATTAACATACCAGGTATAAAATATTGTTTGCAGTGGCGTGCACTACTAAAGGACTGATTTATGTATTCATTTTGGAATTTCATGTTGTTCATTGCCCTGCGGTGGGCTGGCGCCCTGCCCGGGGTTTGTTTCTTGCCTTGCGCCCTGTGTTAGCTGGGATTGGCTCCAGCGGACCCCCGTGACCCTGTAGTTAGGATATAGCGGGTTGGATAATGGATGGATGGATGTTGTTTGTTGCTGTGTTAAGTCCCTTGCAATAGTGTGCACTATGAAAGCCACCACATTCTATGAAGATTGATGAATGGTTGCATCTTATTAGGTTTCTAGTTTTGATTGTGCCCCACCGCAGAGCTCACTATGAAAGATGCCTCAGTGATCGCTTGAATGATTTTTTTTTTCACTATTGCAGTGTAATGTACATATTTATGTTTAGCCATCTATCGATTTTCCACACCCGCTTATCCAACTTGGAGTTCTAGGGAAGCTGGAGCCAATCCTGGCTAGCTTTTGGCACAAGGCAGGCACAGTCTTCAGACAGAGGTGCCCACAGTGCCACATCATCCATTCATCCAGTTACACAGAGAAGCTGGAGCCTATCCCAGCTACCTTTTGGCACAAGGCAGGCACAGTCTTCAGACAGAGGTGCCCACAGTGCCACATCATCCATTCATCCAGTTACACAGAGAAGCTGGAGCCTATCCCAGCTAGCTTGGGGCACAAGGCAGGCACAGTCTTCAGACAGTGTGCCCACAGTGCCTCGTCATCCGTTCACTCAGTTACACAGAGAAGCTGGAGCCTATCCCAGCTAGCTTTGGGCACAAGGCAGGCACAGTCTTCAGACAGGGCACCCACAGTGCCACATCATCCATTCACCCAGTTACACAGAGAAGCTGGAGCCTATCCCAGCTAGCTTTGGGCACAAGGCAGGCACAGTCTTCAGACAGGGTGCCCACAGTGCACGTCATTCATTCACCCAGTTACACAGAGAAGCTGGAGTCTTTCACAGCTGGCTTTGGGCACAAGGCAGGCACAGTCATCAGACATGGTGCCCACAGTGCCACATCATCCATTCATCCAGTTACACAGAGAAGCTGGAGCCTATCCCAGCTAGCTTTGGGCACAATGCAGGCAGAGTCTTCAGACAGGGCACCCACAGTGCCACATCATCCATTCATCCAGTTACACAGAGAAGCTGGAGCCTATCCCAGCTAGCTTTGGGCACAAGGCAGGCACAGTCTTCAGACAGGGTGCCCACAGTGCCACGTCATTCATTCACCCAGTTACACAGAGAAGCTGGAGCCTATCCCAGCTAGCTTTGGGCACAAGGCAGGCACAGTCTTCAAACAGGGTGCCCACAGTGCCACGTCATTCATGCACCCAGTTACACAGAGAAGCTGGAGCCTATCCCAGCTAGCTTTGGGCACAAGGCAGGCACAGTCTTCAGAGAAGGTGCCCACAGTGCCACGTCATTCATTCGCCCAGTTACACAGAGAAGCTGGAGTCTATCACAGCTGGCTTTGGGCACAAGGCAGGCACAGTCTTCAGACAGGGTGCCCACAGTGCCATGTCATTCATTTACTCATTCACCCAGTTACTCAGAGAAGTTGGGGTCTGTCCCTGCTGGACATTTTCCTGTTGTGTGCCCAGTGCTTCCAGAACAGGCACAAAGCAGCCCTCCATAACCCTCAAATAGATTAAGCATGTTTGAGACTGACTGGTCGACCGGCCGGCTGAGTGCCTCTGCACTTCATGTGACTGCACCTCTCTGTATAATGGAGACCTAAAGATAAACTGATCAATAAGGGGAAGTAATAAAAATGTATTTCTAAACAGCGTCTTCATCCCTTCGCTCCTCCATGCTAATCAGCAGTGGTCGTCAGACCGCTGGAATCGTCTCACTCTGACCCAACCGGCAGCTAAATTCAATCTGATCTTCCTCAGATCAGATACTAAGTGGGTTCAGCTCTAATGGAGAAAAGATTTATCAGATTCTCGCAGGGTTGAGCCTGCTAAAGGTTACATTTGCCACTCAAGGGTTTGCATTAGGCAAGGGGCTGACATTTAATTAACCAGTCAATTTGTATGAGTGATTAGGGTCAGCCCACACTGTGGAGATGGGGGGAGTGGGGGGTACTCCATGACAGATCCATCACACGCTCGCTTTAGCAGGAGGGTAACCAGCCAGAATTTAAACAGAGACGTGATGCATGATTACTTGAATGAGGGTGCAAAGACTTCCTGCTGCAGACAGACCATCAGGGGTCTCGCTGTCAGATGCCCACCGGAGCCTTAGTCCTGTGGGATTACCTGGCTAGCCGTGTCGCGTCCATCTTGACTAGAGCTCTGTGGAGATGCACAAAAGTGTGGGTAAACCCGAACCAGGAGGGCACCCCAGTAGACGCCCCCATCTCTCCATCAGTGGCGTTTATGATCTTTTCCTCCTCTCGCTTTTCAAATGCCATTTGCCTTTTTTAAAACTTTGAAGGGATATCATTAATGAAATCGCTAAGCTGAAATACCTGTAAGCGTATTGTTAATCAGTTCTAATAATTACTTTGGTGAACAGACTGGCACCCAGTCCAGGATTAGTTCACACCACGTGTCCCACGCTGTCAGGATGCTAGGGATTTACTGCCCACAACATTGAACCAGATAAGTGGGTTAGAAAATCAATGGCCGACTGGACAGCTCTTAGATTCCATTAGCCGATAAGCAGAGAATTACCCATAATACCCGAGATGAAGACTCAAGGGTGGCATGGTGGCTGTGTGCGATGTTGAAAAATGTTTAATGTGTTGATAATTGTTTGAAATTTTTCATTTAAGAATGGCTTTCTTTAACACACTTTCTTTAACCCTGCCTGCGGTATCGGACTATGCATGTATGGTGCATAGAGAATACCATCATTAACTCTATTAAAAATGTAAAGAAACTGTTAATGACTTTATTTGCACCAGTAACATGAATATGAGGGTCCTTGGAGTGTAGCCCCCTTGCCAAGTGCAGGCCCATGTTCCTCAAAAGCTAACCATTTCTTTGCACTGTCTATGCTTATGAACACAACACATTTTGGTAGTTGGTGACAGTTTGCGGTCAATCGGTGGCAGAATGTCCTCGGGACAAATTGGGGGCCTTGTGATGAAGAAATGACTTTCAGTAGTAGAAGCCTGCAGGTTCCATGTCTCGATCACAGTCATTGGTATCAGAATATTCATCTTGCAACATATCTAGCTGTTGCAAAACACCAGCAGTTTTATGCCGTGTTTGCCATGACTTAAGTATAGACTGCCTATTGTAAATGCCAAGCAGGATTATGAGTTTGGGACCCTTACCTGGGTGGGAGGACAAGATAAGGGAGCAGAGAAGGAAAGCTCCTAATTTTATTTATCTTTATCCCCCATCCACTAGATGGCAGCATCCCAGGACCGTAGTAACCATGTGCAACCCTGTAGGGCCTGATGGGAGTTGTAGTACTGAAAGTCAGCCCTGTTGGGTCCCATGGGAGTCGCCAGGGTGTTACTACAGGGATTCACAATCCCCACTTTTCGGGAATTCTTCCTGATCCAGAAGTGCTTCCTGTGGGCTGGGCCCTGGTACAGGAAGTACTCCTGAGTCTGACATAAAAGGAAGCCATCTAGCCTCCTCTGTAGAGTCAATGTTGGGAGGAAGGAATGCAACACTGACTTCAGGGAAGTGGAAGGAGGAGAGAAAGAGGAATATTGTTTCCCCTTGTGTGACCTGGGAGGAACCTTTTGCGAAGTATTTTTGTACTAAAACACTCTCTTTTGAATCAAATGTGACTGTCAGTTGTTTGGAGTTTGGAGCTCAATGGCACCTCTATCTGTTACACTATAGATAACATTATTTACGGCAAGCTGTTGCCACCAAAAAATAAATAAATACAATTCTATGGCTATCCACAAGAGGGCAGCACTATAGATGATAACTGAGACTCACCAGCAAGTTGTCTGCGTTTACAGTGGCGGTATACTGAGGTACGAGTTCTCTCATATATCGCATTTTGACAGGCAGTGTGAGTTACGAGTTAACTCATACCTCACGTTTAAAGTGTTAAACTAGTCATTGGACACCCCCCAGTGTTTTAGGATTATTATCATTGATAAGAACTTCATGTGAAGTGCTGCTTTGGGGAATTTAATTTGTGGTAGGGGGGTTGGAGGTATTCATCAATCTACTGCTAGCCTGTTTTACAAGGGTGCTTTTATGGGTGAGGTGGGCACAGATCAAACACAAATTAAGACCTCCACGGACCCCTGCACTCTTAAAAATTCTGTTTTTTTGATGGTATTTTATGGTTCTTTACTGGAATGTGTGCTTCCTGGTAGAAACTTTGCTTTACAAAGCACCTTTTCATTATGGGAGGGGTTCTTTGATAATGCAGTTGGTTCTTTGTGCTTTGAAAAACTTCCTAATATGTACAAAAAAACTGAAATCTTTAATGTGTGGTGGGCTACCTACCATCACATCCCCCTGTTGGTCCGTAACATGTGACAAGTAACCAAAGGAATGGCTTGAGTCAGGTCTCTTTGTCTCTCTGTGGCTGCCATTTTCCATCCTGACAAGACCAACTCTATCTCAGCAGCCATTTTCAGACAACTATCTAGCATTACAGTTGGATTCATCATTCTTTTTTTATTGTGTGTGCTCTTCTAGGTTTCTATTTAGGGGTCTTCGGATCCAAGAGATCAATTTCCACAGTTAATAATGTTTTTCTATTTCATTGTTTAAATGCCATTGTGTTTGAACAACAGGCACCAGTATTTTGTGGATATCAAGTCATTCACCACACAGGCAATGTTTCCCACAATTCACCGGGATGGCGTAATAATCACGCCATCAACCATTTTTTTTAACTTCTTATTTATTCAAGAAACCTGTGAAGTCTTTGGCGATTGTTTCTTTGAATTTTCTGAATTTCTGACTTTTGACATTTTCAGTTTGCACTTTTTGTTTTGCCGTTAGATAGATTAACGAACTTTGCATATCTCTGACCACATTTTCACATTTCAAAAACCTTTCTGTCTCATTCAGACAGTACAGCTATAGGCATTTATTACACCTACTGTAGATTGTTTGGTGCATTATTTTTTTTGAACGGTGGTGTGATTCCCCAAACATCTGAATCATTTAGGTAGAATTGAACACAGCGATTGTACTCAGGTGCAAACTAAGAGCAGATGCATCGAGACCCTCTGGAAAGTGTGGTCTTCATGAAATCTCTGGAGCAGCTTGCATGAAGTATGAATGTGACCTGACACGGAACTGCTCTAACTACAGAAAATACTGTGTATTATGGGCTGCTGTGATAGTCTGTGATAGACTATACTTCCTTAGAAGGCTGGTGTCCTTCAACATCTGCAATAAGATGCTGCAGATATTCTATCAGACGGTTGTGGCGAGCGCCCTCTTCTACACGGTGTGGTGCTGGGGAGGCAGCATAAAGAAGAGGGACGCCTCACGCCTGGTGTGGCAGGTGGCCAGGTGTGGTCATCAGCCGCCTGCCTATTTAAAGGGCCGCCTCCCTTCAATCAAGGCTGGAGTTGGGTGAGGAGAGTCCTGAAGTGTGTGTGAAAAGAGAGAGAGAGAGAGACGGCTGGGGAAGAAGCCGGGACAAAGAGAGGAGGCTTAAAAGAGGAGCCTGGACTTTGGGAGACTGCTGGGGTTTGTGTTTGGTGGTGGTGCACTTAGGAACTGTATTATAGAAAGTGTAAATAAACATGTGGTGATGGCTGGAAATGTGTCTGCCTGTCTGCGTCTGGGCTGTACTATTTCACAGTGGCGTAGTCGGCAGGATGCTCCACCTGGGTCAAGGTGGGGACCTATATTGGAAAAGTTGTCTGTGAAAGGCCCGGCACAACAGGGGAGCGCACCCACGTGCCTCAGGGGCGGCGTGCACCCAACTCCGCAGATACAGAGTGTGTCACGGACCATTAGCGGTCTGCTGTTGGACGATATGTTTCAGGGGCAGCTCAAGAACGCGGCGGCAGCAAAAAGAGCTGCTGGGAAGGAGGAGAGCAGCCGCGGAGCTGCCCAGAGTCTCGTCCCCGTGTGTGGAAGGAAGACGAGATGGCCGTCGACCGGAAGTCCCTCCTTGCGACAGGCATGGGGTTGGATAACGTGTCCTGTGTGCCCGCCAGCGATTGGATGGAGGCGGGACCAGGGAATGTCCATCCCGTGCCAACCAGAAACCCGAATGGGCCGGAGGAAAGGGCCCATAGGAAGCAGTCGGCGAGTGGCGCTGATCGACAGGTAATCACACTGTCGACTGACTTTCTCTCCTTGGCAGCGATCCTGCAGAAGCTGGAGAAATGCCTTCTGCTGGTTGGATTGCCGCCACCCGAGTGATGTGCCCTCCGGGCGGAGACGCAAGGATCAGAAGGGACGGCGGTCGCGCCTGCACAAGCGCCGCTGGTGAGAGAGGATCGGCGCAGCGCTGGAACTTCTGACCGGAGGAGCACAGCGGGGATGGTGAGTAGGACCGCCCCCGTAAAGCTACGGCTGCCGGCAGGGCAGGGTCTGTCCTTTTCCTATAGGCAGACCCGAACCGCCGCGGCGTCCCAAAGTAAGAGGAGGAGTCGGAGAAAGAAAGCTGGCTCCTCCGATATGGGAGGACTTGTTGCTGGGTGCACACGTCCCATGAAGGGCCGCCCTCTGCCGAAGCAGAGGGAGAAACCGCAGGCTGAGAGGCAGAAACTAAGTGTGCTCCAGTTGTCAGTCCCATGGCGGGGACCACGGAGATCTCGGATGGGGAGGCCGAGAATGAGAGCATCGGTGTGCCGGTCAGAGCGGAGAGCGCACAGAGAAAGCGCGCAGAGGCGCCGCATCAGGGCAACGTCTCCACCCCGTGTTTTTCCTTTTATTCTTTAGGACTGGGCCCTGGGCTGAGGTGTATCGACCTGCCGCCGAGGAAAATCTGTCCTCACGGGACGGGCCGCTGGCCCCGTGGGGTCTCAGCATACGGGGGAGTATTGTGGCAGGTGGCCGGGTGTGATCATCAGCCGCCTGCCTATTTAAGGGGCCGCCTCCCTACAATCAAGGCTGGAGTCGGGTGAGGAGAAGGACGAGGTCGGAGAGGAGGCGGCAAGGAGAGGTCTGAAGTGTGTGTGAAAAGACAGAGAGAGACGGCTGGGGAAGAAGCCGGGACAAAGAGAGGTGGCTTAAAAGAGGAGCCTGGACTTTGGGAGACTGCTGGGGTTTGTGTTTGGTGGTGGTGCATTTAGGAACTGTATTATAGAAAGTGTAAATAAACGTGTGGTGATGGCTGGAAATGTGTCTGCCTGTCTGTGTCCGGGCTGTACTATTTCACACTGGACAAACTGGTGAGGAAGGCAGGCTCTATTGTAGGCATGGAGCTGGACAGTTTGACATCTGTGGCAGAGCGACGGGCGCTCAGCAGGCTCCTGTCAATCATGGAGAATCCACTGCATCCACTGAACAGGATCATCTCCAGACAGAGGAGCAGCTTCAGCGACAGACTGCTGTCACCATCCTGCTCCACTGACAGACTGAGGAGATCGTTCCTCCCCCACACAATGCGACTCTTCAATTCCACCTGGGGGGGTAAACGTTAACATTATACAAAGATGTTGTCTGTTATACCTGCATTGTTATCACTCTATAATTTAATATTGTTTTTTTTATCAGTATGCTGCTGCTGGAGTATGTGGATTAATAAAGTATCTATCTATCTATCTATCTATCTATCTATCTATCTATCTATCTATCTATCTATCTATCTATCTATCTATCTATCTATCTATGCTAAAGGCTGATTGATACTTCTGCGTCAAGCATACGGCGTAGCTACGTTCACCGACTCTAAAGCAGTTTATACTTCTGCATCATGCCTTGCTGCAGTCACATGCCAGGATGCAAGTTGGCGGTGTTTGTAGCAGGCAAGAAAAGCGAATACTTCTCTGTTTGCATTCTATGGGTAGCCAAATCTTCAGCAGAGCTTCAGTTAACAAATTCCGAACAGCAAATGATCTGTCTTGAACGACAAAGACATAAAAGATTGTGTCACCGGAGACGATGGTATGTTAGACGGGTGAACATAATGAGGCACAGGAAGGGGAAGTTTTCTGTGGGGATCTGATGCTAAAACCGATCTTTGCTGACATTTCGCGCCATCAATTGCCCTCCATCTGATTGTCTTTTGAGATTGGTGTTGTGAGGATGTATCATATAATTGTGTTGTCACGCATGTGTGACTGTGGATCATCCTCAGGGCTCCTCTAAAGTATTGAATGTAGTACCATCTCGGGTTGAGAGGGGGCACTGTCACTAACCATGTCCTCTCCTTTTCATCCAGCAACACTGAGAAAACACCTGCAGAGAGCATCTGACTCTACCTCTTCTGTTTTTCTGTGAATAATTGTGAGCTGGCAGATGGAGACGGCGCGCTGCGAGCAGAACATGGCATCATTCCCTTGAGTTTCTTATTATTTTGTTGCATTTGCGTATGGGAGTGCCTAAATTTTTGTTATCATTTGAAGAAGTAAATAGCAATTACCGATCTGGCGCCCCGTCATTCTTTTCCTTTGGTCTTGCAATTCGTAACTCATCCACAGTGTACTGTATATTTCTTAATTTCTTTGACAAGTTTTTCCTCGATCTTCTCCATGTTTACTTCAGAATGGCGGAAGGCAAGCAGAAATGCGTTTCAGGAAATACATAATTATTAAACTGGCCAATCAGAGTCGTAGACATGACAAGTAGTCACATTTTTCAGGCTAAAATCATAGTTTAAGTGGGTTACAGCATAGATACGGCGTCGGCTCAACACAAAAGTACAAGTCAAGCATCTGTTGTCAGTAATTAGAAAATCTCATGCACAGCATAATGAGACAAGGGTTAACATGGGGTTTTAATGCAAAAAGAAATAAAATAATAAATACCTTTTGGTGGTCGAGGGAAGAAGAGTCGACAAACATAACACAGTGTGGATTGCCAGCACGTCTCTCCCCATTTAGTTACTTTTCTTTCAAACAAGAATAACGAATGATGGTGTGAAAAATAAAAACACAGCAGCGGCCACGTAGCAAAGTAGCCTCAATCGTCAGGCTTCTGCTGTTGACGCACGTTCTTGTGAGGAGGTTCTCTCTGCAGATTGTCTCCTTGGTCAAAGACACCTCCATTCAGATGGTTGCACTTAAATTAATTAATTCAATCAATTAATAGAAGAGCTACTTTCATCATAAAATATAAAAAAAAATATTGAAATTCCCCACCATGCTAAACAAGTTTCAAAAATCGTTTGAGTCCATTAATTTATGTGCGCCCCACGATTTTATTTAGTCACTTATAGTCACAAAAATTGTGGTTAAAGAAAAAAGCCTTTTTTGCCTTATAGTGCATTTATAACTAAAGTAAATAAAATCGTTTTATTTTAAAAAAAAAAGAAAATTTCTATTTTATTTTGGTTTTAAAACCCACAAACAGGACTAGAAGGCAGGTGAACAGATACTTAAATTGCTCTTTTATGGTGTCTCTAATACCAAACACCTCACAGCAGGGGGGAGTCGGGCCCGGCTGGATCAATAGTCACATCTTGATTAGCACGAGGAGTCCAGTCGCGCCGTCACCCTATTGGAAATTAAGTAGAAGCCCATAAAAAGCAGTGAGGCTACACCAAGCATTCTCATTGGTCTTTAGGGCCTCGTTAATTGGTGGGCTCAGTGCAGCCTGGGAGCTGACAGGTTAGGAGGTCAGGCTCATTAATTGGCGGTGCCGGCAAAGTCCTCTGATTAAGCGGCACTTAAATCAAATGAGTGGGCTGCTGTGAAATTAACTCTGAGCATCAGCTCTTCCTTTTTTCTTATTATTTTCCTGTAGGGATATTTCCATTTTTAATCTTCTAAAATCTGCCGTCACCTTATTGATGCTTGAATTGCCATTTAAATGGACTTACCTGGAATAAGGTGGCAGTCAGGAGTCTTTATATTCTATTTTAACCAGTGGGACCTGGGCTGTAATTTATACTGTTAAATTGCTGGGTTTTAATCTTTATTATTATTAGGGGGCTTCGCCACCTACTCGCTTCGCTTGCCAACCCCCACTGGCCAGCGTTACGCACCAGCCACCCCGTGTCTCTGTCGCTTGTGTATGTGGATTTCACTTTCACCAAACAACAAATCTTTTAATTCTCGTGGATAGGCCTCTTCATTGGGAGGCAACACTACTTTTCCAAGATGGCAACATGAATTACATGATCTACAAGTCTCCGACTTAAAGTTTAAAGCCAAACAGTATCTACATACTTCTGTCATATCTCCTATCTCCATATATTCAATCTCTTTTCACTTTTACCTTTTTGTCAATATCGCATTGAATTTTGTTTCCGTGTTTGGAATTACATCGTGACAACGCAACGTATAACTGCCCGTGAGTGAATATCATTTCTTTCTCTCTACACGAACTGTGTCTGACAATAGCATTCACACAAATGAGAAATGATTAGACCGTGTGCGTGGTTGTAAATGTTTTAGATGTGGGTGGAACTTTTCCAAATCTCTTTGCATAAAGCCTTGTCTCGCGGGGCTTGAAATTTTCTCTCACGAGTATTTCACTTTCACCAAATCTGCGATAACCAAATTCTCGCAGATGCGCCTCTTCATTGAGAAGAAACACTACTATTCCCCAATGGCAACATGAATTAAGCCTCCGACTTAAAGTTTAAATCTGAACAATATATTCGATCTCTTTTCGCTGTTCCGTTATTTCACCGGGTAATAATTTCCATTTGTTTGCGCTAATGCGATCTTTACTAATACTTTTTTCAAGGCTTTCAAATTTTCGTACTTCCATTATCTCTAACCTGCTCTGCATGTGTATCATGCCAATGTTTTTGAATTCTTTACAAAGTTCTACTTTATCATCTACTCTTTGTCTTTTATTTCCAGCCCTGGGTGTGGTTAAATCTCATGGCACAAAGTCTCGTCTCGCAGGAGATGAAAGTGTCTCTCTGAGAAAGTCACATCTCGTTTCACTTCCCAAGATTTTTCTATTATAATAGAGAGACAGTATTCCTCACTGCCAGACCTGGTATGGCATGGGTTGAGTGTCCGAGTGTTACCATTATGGTTTTGTATTTGTATCTCATTACTTCCTGCTGGGATTATTATTTCTGGGTTTGATTAATTTTTTACAGTGCCCAAAATAAAAATATGGTATCTGCTTCTTTGAAGAAGTAAATGATCAAAATTGAAAAACGCCCTAACTTTCAAAACAATTCATTAAGGCCTGAAGTATAGGGCACTGGTGGAGCCTGTCTTGGCAGGAGCCAGTTTTTGGACACTACCAGTCCATCACTGGGGGTCACTCATGCACGCAACCACCCAGGGTCCGTCACCAATTAAACCAACGTGGACATCTCTAGGAGCCCAAATAGACTCTACAGCAGTGATTCTTAACCTTTTTGAGTCACGGACCCCTTTAAGAATTGGATGAAAGCTATTTCCCCAGAAATATTCACATAAACACAACTTTGCATGCAATGAATATAATGTACTTTATTGATCGAGATGTGATTGTCTCATACATATATGACATACACATACAAGTATTATTAAACTTTAAAGTAAACAATCTAAACTACACTCCTTCTTTATGCAAAAGGTAATGGCCACTCATTATAATTATGAAATAAAATCTTCTTGGCGCAGTGGGTAGCACTGCTGCCTTGCAGTAAGGAGACCCAAGTTCGCTTCCCGGGACCTCCTGGTGTGGAGTTTGCATGTTCTCTTCGTGTCTATGTGGGTTTCCTCCCACAGTCCAAAGACATGCAGGTTAGATGCATTGGCAATCCTAAATTGTCTCTAGTGTGTGCTTGTTGTGTGTGTGTGTGTGCCCTGGCGCCCTGCCCGGGGTTTGTTTCTTGCTTTGCACCCTGTGTTGGCTGGGATTGGCTCCAGCAGACCCCCGTGACCCTGTAGTTAGGATATAGCGAGTTGGATAATGGATGGATGGATGGATGGATGGACTACTACTACTACATCCACTCTCTTGTTATCTACTTTATTTCAATGAGAAGGTTGTTCTTATTTGCCTTGAATAAGAATATGAAACACAAATTAACTCTTTTATGGCAATTGTTGACTTTTGTCGACAGGAGTGGTTGAGGGTTGATTGGGACGGGGGGGCGGGGGGGATTGGTGGGGGGACCACTATTTTTATCTTGTGTGATTTTTCTCACCATTATCTCCCACGAGTATGTAACTCACACATTAGGCTTAGGTGTGATGAGTACTTGTGAAAAATATAATACGCGAGAAAAATAACGTCGAGAGGCGTAATGCACGAGAATGTTCACATGAGAAAAATCAACAGTACCAGGCTGTATAGTGAATATAAATGTTAATTTTTATGTGACCCTCACGGACCCCCTGAAACCCATCCATGGACCTCAGGTTAATAACCCCTGCTCTACAGGAACATCACAAGGGGGTGGTAGTCAAACCAGGGTGAAGCCAAGAATTAATTTCGGAGTGGGGGGGGGGGGGGGGTTTAAGAAAGTACATGAGTTATAATTCCATCTATGATCATCCATCCAGCCATTTTATAAAAGCACTTCATCCTGAGCTGGGTCACAGGAAACCTGTAGGCTCTGCCACCAAGCATAAGGCACAAGGAAGGAACAAGCTCCGTGCATGGTGCCAGTTCATCACGGGGTGAACACACGCACACAATACACCAACACAGTAGGGTCAGTTTAGCATCGCCAGTCCACCTAACTTGCACGTCTGTGGAATGTGGGAGGAAACTGGAAGAAACCCAGGCTGACACAGGGAGAACATGCAAACTCTATGCTGGGAGGACACAGGACATGAACCGTAGTCTCCTTACCGGCTAACACTATGCCACTGTGCCGCTCCATCTATAATCAATCAGTGGGAATCAGAGCCGGTCAATTCATTAGGCCACATATACAGGTAAAGTTTAGGGGTGTGTGCTTTAGACACCAAGGGGACACCCATAATGATACTGGGTGGGCCTTGTTTCCTGCTGGGCACCATTTATGAAAGTAAAAGTTCGCACGCTCCACACACTAAGGGGCGCATGCTCTTTAAAGTCCGCAGTCAATGCGCAAAGGGGCGCCATTTGTGCTGCTGATAGGGCAGCAGTCCAAGTTTAATAATACTGAATACCTGCTAAAGACAGCGAGGGACGACGTCTGTCTTTCTTGGTTCATAACATATCTCAGTGATTGCCAGTATTATGTCTTCATTAGGGAACACAAATCTGCCACTACTTCACTCACTAGTGGCATGGATCGTGGACTATCTTAAAGACAGACCTCAGTATGTGCGTCTTGGGAACTGCACGTCTGACATTGTGGTCAGCAACACAGCAGTACCACAAGGGACTGTACTTTCTCCGGTCCTGTTCAGCCTATATACATCGGACTTCCAATACAACTCGGAGTCCTGCCACGTGCAAAAGTTCGCTGATGACACTGCTATCGTGGACTGCATCAGGAATGGGCTGGAGGATGAGTATCGGGACCTAATCAATGACTTTGTTAAATGGTGCGACTCAAACCACCTACAACTGAACACCAGCAAAACCAAGGAGCTGGTGGTGGAGGCCCAGACCCCTCATAGACCCAGTGATCATCAAAGGTGACTGTGTGCAGAGGGTGAAGACCTATAAATACCTGGGAGTGCAGCTGGATAATAAATTAGACTGGACTGCCAATACTGATGCTCTGTGCAAGAAAGGACAGAGCCGGCTATACTTCCTTAGAAGGCTGGCGTCCTTCAACATCTGCAATAAGATACTGCAGATGTTCTATCAGACGGTTGTGGTGAGTGCCCTCTTCTACGCGGTGGTGTGCTGGGGAGGCAGCATTAAGAGGAAAGACGCCTCACGCCTGGACAAACTGGCGAGGAAGGCAAGCTCTATTGTTGGCATGGAGCCGGACAGTTTGACATCCGTGGTAGAGCGAAGGGCGCTCAGCAGGCTCCTATCAATTATGGAGAATCCACTGCATCCACTTAATAGTATCATCTCCAGACAGAGGAGCAGCTTCAGCGACAGACTGCTGTCACCGTCCTGCTCCACTGACAGACTGAGGAGATCGTTCCTCCCCCAAACTATGTGACTCTTCAATTCCACCCGGGGGGGTAAACGTTAACATTATACAAAGTTATTGTCTGTTTTTCACCTGCATTATTATCATTCTTTAATTTAATATTATTTATTGTATCAGTATGCTGCTGCTGGAGAATGTGAATTTCCCATTGGGATTAATAAAGTAAGTATCTATCTATCTATCTATCTATCTATCTATCTATCTATCTATCTATCTATCTATCTATCTATCTATCTATCTATCTATCTATCTATCTATCTATCTATCTATCTATCTATCTATCTATCTATCTATCTATCTATCTATCTATCTATCTATCTCACACAAGGTATCCCTCAAGGGTCAGCTCTAGGTCCAATTTTCTTTAAAATCTTCTGTATATGCTTCCATTAGGTGAGATTATTCATTGGTATCATCTAAGCTTTCACTGCTATGCCGATGACACACAACTTTATATCACTGTTGGTGCAACTGCAACATCTTCAGCTGTTGTTCGGGAAATGAATCATTGAATGATAGATCATTTTTTTATGTCTTAATCCTGATAAAACAGAAATCTTATTAGTTGGTACCAGATCCTGGTTGAACCCTCAGCATCAGTCCGTAATTTGGGTGTCATCTTTGATCAGCTTCTTACTTTTTGAACACACATTAGCCGACAGTACAGACAGCTTTTTTTCATCTTCATAATGTTGCTCATCTGCATTCTTTCCTCAGTGTGCAGGATACTGAAACACCAATTCACGCTTTCATCACTACCCGTCTGGACTATTGCAATGTATTGTTTGATGGCCTCCCGACCAAATATATCAATAGATTACAATATGTTCAGAATTCTGCTGCTCGTCTACTTACACACACTAAAAAATCTGCTCACATCACTCCTGTCCTTTATGATTTGCATTGGTTATCAGTCTTTTCAAGAATCAAATATAAAATTATTCTTCTCACCTTCATGGTTTAGCCCCTCATTATCTGTCTGAGCTGCTGCTTCCTTACACTCCTGCTCATGCATTAAGATCATCGGACGCTAACTTACTCACTGTACCTAAATACAGGTTAGGAGCTATGGGTGGCAGAGCTTTCAGTGTGACAGACCCTAAAATTTGGAATGTTCTTCCTCTTAGCCTTCACGAGGAAAAATCTATTATTCATTTCAAACTCCTGTTAAAAACACATCTCTTCAATGAGTATTATTCATCTTCTTGTATGTAACTTCTATTGTCTTGTTAATGTGTTTATTGAATTGTAAAGTGAGTGTATGAAAGGCGCTACATACAGTCATATGAAAAAGTTTGGGACCCCTTCTTAATTCTTTGGATTTTTGTGTATCATTGGCTGAGCTTTCAAAGTAGCAACTTTCTTTTAATATCTGACATGCCTTATGGTAACAGTAGTATTTCAGCAGTGACATTAAGTTTATTGGATTAACAGAAAATATGCGATATGCATCATAACAAAGTTAGACAGGTGTATAAATGTGGGCACCCCAACAGAGATATGACATCAATACTTAGTTGAGCCTCCTTTTGCCTCTAGACGTTGTCCTCCTATAGCCTTTGATGAGTGTCTGGATTCTGGATGGAGGTATTTCTGTCCATTCTTCCATACAAAATCTGTCCAGTTCAGTTAAATTTGATGGACAGTCTGCTTCAAATCATCCCATAGATTGTCGATGATATTCAAGTCAGGGGACTGTGACAGCCATTCCAGAACATTGTACTTCTCCCTCTGCATGAATGCCTTTGTAGATTTCTAACTGTGTTTTGGGTCATTGTCTTGTTGGAATATCCAACCCCTGCATAACTTCAACTTTGTGACTGATGCTTGAACATTATCCTGAAGAATTTGTTGATATTGGGTTGAATTCATCTGACCCTTGACTTTAACAAGGACCCCAGTCCCTGAACTAGCCACACAGCCCCACAGCATGATGGCACTTCCATCAAATTTGACAGTAGGTAGCAGGTGTTTTTCTTGGAATCCGGTGTTCTTATGCAAAGCTCTTTTTGTTTTGACCAAATAATTCAATTTTTCTCTCATCAGTCCAAAGCACTTTGTTCCAAAATAAATCTGGCTTGTCTAAATGAGCATTGGCATACAACAAGTGACTCTGTTTGTGGCGTGAGTGCAGAAAGGGCTTCTTTCTTATCACCCTGCCATACAGATGTTTTTTGTGCAAATTGCGCTGAATTGTAGAACGATGTACAGATACACCATCTGCAGCAAGGTGTTCTTGCAGGTCTTTGGAGGTGATCTGTGGGTTGTCTGTCACCATTCTCCCAATCCTGCTCATATGCCACTCCTGTATTTTTCTTGGCCTGCCAGACCTGCTGGGTTTAACAGCAACTGTGCCTGTAGCCTTCCATTTCCTGATTCCATTCCTTACAGTTACAGAAACTGACAGTTTAAACCTCTGAGATGGCTTTTTGTAGCCTTCCCCTAAACCAGGAGACTCAACAATCTTTGTTTTCAGATCTTTGGAGAGTTGCTTTGAGGATCCCATGCTGTCGCTCTTCAGAGGAAATTCAAAGGGAAGGACAACTTGACATTGACCACCTTAAGTACCTTTATATCTCATGATTGTCTATAAAGTTCAAGGCTTAACGAGCTCATCCAACCAATTTGGTGTTGCAAGTAATCAGCATTGAGCAGTGACAGGCATTCAAATCAGGGGACCCACATTTGTGCACAGCCAGTTTTTCACATTTGATTTAATTTCATACAAATAAATACTGCGTCACTAAAAATCTTTGTTCGGAAAACACCGCAGTACTCAGATGTTCATGGAAATGAAAGACATACCACTGTTATCTTTGTTGTTGAAAGAGGAGTCAATTATTAGGCAGGCTGAGAGGGGTTCCCAAACTTATTCATATGACTGTAAATAAAACATTATTATTATTATTGTCCACCTCACCTAGGGTGTCAAATGGGCTTTGACTGGCACTGGTTTCAATTGACTCCTAATATATTTTGCATTGTGGGTCACCTATGATTCAAACCTAGAAATGCTGGATGTATGAAGCAGCAGAGCTTCCCACCCATGTGCCCAGTGACTCAATATAAGCCGGTGCTGGGGACCATCCTTTTGGTTTAGACTCCTACACCCCCTCACCACAGACTGAATACTGCAGTGTGTGCAGTCCTGTATCAAGAAGGACGTGGCAGCCGTCATTTAGGGCCTGGACTTGCATTGGCAAAGAGAAGCTATAAGCAGAGCAGACAGAGAGTGCTAAATATGATGAAATAATTAAATCAAGTGGTGCCAGCCAAATCAAATAAATGGCATGAGAGCTACTGGTGAAAGCGATCTGTGAATGAGTGGAGCCGGCTGGCTGTCAGCAAAGTGCACACTGGCACCCGGGGGACCTTTAAGTCTCCACTCGATACCTTATTATAAGCAAGAGGCAAATTGAAATGGACAGTGCTGAGAGGCCTTCAACAAGTTATACGGTAGTGGACTGATCAACTGCCCACTGTAACGGCTTATTGCGGGGGCTTCTGAGGAGTTTGACCCTCACCGCTTCTACTGGCATGCATTCACCTCAAGGAGCAGGAGCACACAAGGGCTGGGTGCCAACACAAAAGTGTAGATATTGCATGTGGTACTATACTGTAGAAGTGGAAAGATGAAGGGCATTAAAAGTAAAAGGCCCTTCACGTGAGGACTAGTATGGCACTCCTGTGAAGGGCTGTCAGGTGAGGTCTGATGAATGAAACAAACAGGGGGTCAGTTGACTGGTGGGCAAAGAATTAGGATCTCTATGTGACGGCCACTAGAGGGAACACCTCTGATGGGGGAATTAATGTTATATATAAACGTCTACTTGTGGAAGTGTCTGTGTCTGTCTGTCCAGCCCGGAAGTGCGAGGCTACTTCATGCAGTTCAAAGAGCCAGTAAGGCGGCCCCCAAGTTAACGAGTTGGAAGAAGAAAGAAGTGCGAGGCTACAGCATGAAGCTGAAAGAAAGCGACTCCATCGCCAAAGTGAAACCGCCGAGGAAAGACAAACGAGAGAGAAACTCGCTTAGCCGCTGACAGACAAGAGGGGCGAGCACGTCCGCAAAACGAAACTGCCGACTCTGCATTTCAATTCTTCTTCTGACGATTTCAAGTTTCTAGGAGCCTGGACTTTTTACAGCACAGACTTACACAGCTGGTGTAATAATAATAATAATAATTCTTTACATTTATATAGCACTTTTTCTCACTACTCAAAGCACTTTTCATAGTGACCGGGGAACCATTTCAACCGCCACTAATGTGTAGCACCCACTGTATGATGCGACGGCAGCCATTTTTATGCCACTACACTTACCAAACATTAGCTATTAGGTGGTGAAGGATTGAGAGAGATAGCCAGTTACAGACAGGGGATGATTAGGGGGCAGAATTTAGCCTGGACATTAGGCTACACCCTACTCTTCATGAAGAGTGCCCTGGGTTCTTTAATGACCATAGAGAGTCAAGACAGGATTGCCATCACACTGCGTTATCTTGCGACGGCCAAATCCTCACATCTTTTCTTAGACATTTTCCGCTTTGCACAGAGTCATCGGTCTCGAATTTTTGTTCCATTTTGTCTCACACGTTTCCACATCCACTCTCAAAGGGCTGACGATTCGATGCCAGCTGTTCGGACAGGCAAGTTTGTCACTGTGGAGATGTCGATTGTGAACAGCGATGCTGACGTCACCTACTCAGACGCCACCCAAACTATTGCTGGTACTGCAACCTAAGCTCACGTTGTGTTAATTTTTGATGACGCATCTGGGAGAGCGTGGCAGCTGTGACACGTGCATGTAAGCGTTCTGAGCGTCAAGTATAAACTGGCCCTTAGAGTACAAGGGACACCAGGGGCCACTAGAGGGCGTTCAAGCCTGAGTTCTCAATAGCAAACGTAAGACCACCCCCCACCACTCCCTTCCTGTGGCCCTGGAAGTGTGTGTGAGGCTTTGTTACCGTATTCAGCAGAGGGTGTTAGCTCCCTTGAAATGAGTTCTTTTGTAATTGCGGCGTGTTACATAACCCCAAACTATTTAGATATGCAGTGAAACCTTGGATTGCGAGTAACTTGGTTTGCGAGTGTTTTGCAAGACGAGCTAAAATTTTTTTAATAAATGTTAACTTGATAAACGAGCGAAATCTTGCAATATGAGTAGTACGTATACGCTTTGTCTGCCGAGCGTCACATGATCACAACGTGATCTCACTGCGGGATTGTGGGTAATCATCTCCCATGCTCAGTCTCAGTCTGCGTGCCTCACTCATATAGTCAACATCCGTATGAGCGTATACTGTTTACTATAGCATGGTGACCGCGTGTGTGTGTGTGTGCTGTAACGTGCGGGTCCCTGTCATGCACCCCAAAACACGAGGCTGAGTGTCAGTACTTTAACAAAACCAGCTTTATTCAGCGTGAAACAGGAACAGCACGGTTATTTATTGTAGCGGGATCTGCCACCAGTGGTAGCGCTGCTGCCTTGCAGTTAGGAGACCTGGGTTCGCTTTCCGGGTCCTCCCTGCGTGGAGTTTGCATGTTCTCGCCGTGCCTGCGTGGATTTCCTCCGGGTGCTCCGGTTTCCTCCCACAGTCCAAAGACATGCAGGTTAGGTCAATTGGCGATTCTAAATTTGCCCTAGTGTGTGCTTGGTGTGTGTGTGTCCTGCGGTGGGTTGGCGCCCTGCCCGGGATTGGTTCCCTGCCTTGCGCCCTGTGTTGGCTGGGATTGGCTCCAGCAGACCCCCGTGACCCTGTGTTCGGATTCAGCGGGTTGGAAAATGGATGGATGGATCTGCCACTCTCCTATACAGAGACACAGCAATCAGGCAGGGTCATGAACAGGTTAGTGGCTAAGTAATCCTGTGCTCTTGCAGTTATAATGTTCCCTGCATCACCCATCGATGGCAGGCGCTTATAGCTCGACCGTGATCTTTTCTGATTCTCTTTTACGGCGAGCTGCTACAGCACTGGGAGCCTGCGGTTGCTAGCTTCGGGATGATCTTCCGCATGTTGTCCCATTGGGGGGGAATCCCAAAAGAGTTTAGAAACCTTACATTTTTTTGGATTTTGTGTCCAAGTGTAGTGACTCTTCAGGCAAAAGCAACTGTCATTGGATAGGCTTCCTTGTTAAAGTCGCAAAAAAAGATTCCAGTGAGCCAACAGATAGCAGGGATTCCGTTAGTTAGAGTGAAGATTTTGTATTAATCATTTTTATATAAATATTTGTGGGTTGTGAAATGAATCATCTGAGTTTCCATTATTTCTTATGGGGAAATTTGCTTTGACATACGAGTGCTTTGGATTACAAGCACGTTTCCCAAACGAATTATACTCTGCAAACCGAGGTTCCACTGTAATATAAAAAGGCAATACCCCCTCCCTTAGTGATACGGCGATAAGAAATCACATAGGAGAAATAACTTTGCTTTCTTTAATGATGGTTTACACTGCATAACAGACGAAGGAAGCCAATGGCAAGAAACCGGTTTGGGATTGGGGGCCCGATGTGTGCGCTGCGTTGGAAGGATTTTCGTTATCTCCCATCTGTCCGTCGGCTTCAAAGGTGTGCCGGGCAATGCTCCAAGGCTTTATACTTAGGTGAATCATGCCATTTTAAACAAGGCAGTTTCATGATGACTTTGACAGACAAAAATAGAATGCAATGGTCATCAGTCTGACTGCTCGTTTCCCAGTTGTGTCCATCTGTCTAGCAGTTCTATATGGTGAAACCCTGTGCTAAATCTGGCTCTGTTTCAACTGTGCATGTGAGTAGAAAAAGGCAGATTTATAAGATATAATTGCAGAGTACAGTGACTCATTAAACTTACGCTTTTTACAGTTACAATCTGTGAATCTTTGTTAATTTATTTCTTAATACTGTGAATTAGACGCTATATAGTGCCCGGCCCGTTACAGACTCACACAGAGGCACGTGTAAAATCCAACAAAGACAAAGTCTTCCCTGTGAACCCCCCAGCCACAACACAGTCCCAAAGCACTTTAAACAAATCACCACAACACTCCCGTTTGGCACCACCACTCCTCCTAAGCAACCTCGTCCTCTTCCTCCCGATTCTGGCTCCTGAGTGGTGGTTGCTGGCCCTTTTTATAGCCCACCCAGAAGTGCTCCAGGTGCTTGATCACCTGTTTCTGATTGCACTTCCGGGCAGGGCTGTAGAGTTGTCCAGGCCGGCCCAGGGACCCTAGCGGCCACCCCAGATCCCAATAGCGCTGTGGAGATCTCCATCTCCCATGGAGCGCTGCAGGAACCATCATCACCCAGGGAGGCTGCCACGAAGTGTCCCGGAGGAGGTCCTGCTTCCCCGGAACATATGTAGAAGGGGCGTCCGCCACAATACGTTAATGTCTCTATTTGTCCAAATGATTTTTATTTGAAAAAAATGAATTACATTGTATAAAAATATTGTTATTCCCGTTGCTGTTATGTTTTGAATTCTTTTGTATTGTCATTTTGTTACTACGGTGTGGTGATCTGTCACCAGAGGGTGTGGTCACGAAAGCTGCTTGTGATACGCCATTGGCGCAGCCTTTTAAAGACTGGTGTTGGAGACTACGCTTTGTCCAAGACTGTGGATTCTCTTTCTCTGTTCTACTATTTTGTGGTGTTAGGGGTTGGTTTGGTGTCTCGAGGCACAGAGCCAGGCACTGCCAAAACACTTGAATCCTTTCTTTGTAAAGAACACGGTTAACTGTTCAGCACTAAACACTCATGTCTGCCTCATCACTTGCCACTGGTCCAAGTCAGTCATGAATTATAAGATGCCCCATCAGCAGCTGGTGCCCAAGGCTGCAAGCACCTAGGCATCTCAGTCCGATTTATATCTGACAGCTCATTCCACTTGTACCTCATTGGGATTTTGGAAAACTGGGATACCTTGAGAGGAAAAAAAAAAAGACAAACAGGCAATATGGGATGCAGGTGATGAAAAGTGGAGTGCCATGAGAGAAAAACCCCAACAATGTTGGCTGGCACTGACCCTGGAGAAATGACATGCCAGTCCACAGGGTGGGCCTTGTTTCCTACTGGGTGGCATTTATGAAAGTAAAAGAGCGCATGATCCACACACTAAAGGGTCCATGGTATATCCCCAAAGGGGCACCATTTGCGCTGCTGAGAGGGCAGCTGTCCAAGTCTATTAATATTGAATACCCACTAAGGACAGCGAGGGGTGTCATTCATCCACCCCACCTAGTGTGTCAAATGGGCTTTGACTGGCACTGGTATATGTTTTGCAGTGTGGGTCACCTATGATTCAACCCTAGAAATGCAGCAAAGCTTCCCACTGCACCACCACATGCCCATCGATTCAAAATAAGCCAGAGTTGGGGACCTTCCTTGTTGGCTGGTACCAACCCTGGAGAGAATGCCAGTCCACTTCGGGGCCCACGTACCCTCATAACAGTCCTGAATGACATCACAAGCAGAAAGCAGAGGATGTGCCGAGCTTCAGCAGTGGAACTTGACATAATGTTCTTTTTCGGCCATTAGGTTAAGGGAGAGAGGACTAAAACACACCAATATGTGAGCAGCATGGCACCACATGGTGCTGTAACTGCGTAGTCTTTGTGCCCAAATATCTGATATGTAATCATTGCAATTCTTTGATTGCACTTTATGTATCATCATGCAGAGGGGAGATTCACCGGACACTCGCTTTAAATCTGCATCTCTCCTGTGTCGAAACAGAAGTGACATTTTATTGGGACTGTCAGCTGGAGCAGACCGAGTTGTTTCATCTGTGATCAGAGGACATCTGCTATGACAACTAAAACCCGAGGGAATCCAGCAAAATGAAGTTTGTCTCCGATAAATGACATTTAATTTGTGTTTACACAATGAATAAATATTGTAATCTCGTCAAGGCCGCAAAGTGCCAATAAAAACAGAATACCAATACTGCTGTGATTTCCCTGTAGGAGTTTGCAGAAAGTAAGAAGGGCAGCGTGTCACTTTGGGTTTCTTTTCTGAAAATACGCGCCAGCCGGCTGATCTGACCCGAGTGTGGTTACCAGTCAGAGAAAACGAGCAGCCCGACAGTCCCAGCCTGGGTGAGTGGGCAGATTCTTTACTGGCGTCCCTTTGGAAGGTCCCTCATCCTTCCCAATGTTTAATAATTCACTAATCCCTGTGGAAAATTTGAAAATTAAACACTTTCACATCGGCTCTATTTAGAGTGAGGGTCTCACGTTGTCGGCAGGCTTTCATACCCATCGATCGCTGCTCTTCATTCACACTGGCAGTTGAGTTCTTGTGGAGTCAGGCCACTCATCTCTTTATCCAGGTCATAGGTAGGTTCTGACATGAGTAATTTTATAAGGAGAGCCATGGCTACTAGTTGAATAGGTCACTCCAAACCGGTGCTGTGTGCGTTTGAGTGGGCATCATCTCCATACGTGCATGACTGTAATGGAATAAAAGAGGTTAAGAAATGGATGGACAGCTGCAGTGCACCTGACAGACACAGAAAGCAAACGGTGGACAATAAAGTTAACTCAGCAGACATTCTGAGTTCATCTTACATGGCAATCTCAATCGACTCAGACTGGTGGTACTTACACATGAAAATGAGTGTTTTAGAATCAATCACAAAAGAAATAAACTAAAAGAACTGGGATACTGACTGGTACATGCGTGGCTCCATTTAAAAAAGGGGCATCGACTCACAGGTTCTAGCATCTTCCGTTACGTCATTTTGTGGGGGTGTGTGGAGGTGAAGGCACTGCGCAAACTGGGACTGGGAGATAGATAGATAGATAGATAGATAATGTGGTGGATGACTGGCAGCTCATCCCAGCTGGGATGCCCCTGAGATGGAAGGATGGGGGAAGGCAACTTTTCTAGGACACTGCCTCCCCCAAAACGCTAGAGGGCAGCTTCCATGGAGTGTAGCGGTGCCCCGGATTCCTGTAGGGCATCTTGGGACTTGGAGTGCGGTTTCTCAGCCCTGTTGGGTACTGTGGGTGCTGTTGGTGGAGGAGCTGTGAGAGGAAGTATTCACAAGTAATGAGGATGGGAGCCCCAAAGTACTTCCAGGCTGAAGAAAAAACCAAGTCTCCTTCTGCCCCAGAAGTGCTAGCAAGTCACGTGGGGAGAAGGACAAAAGCACTTCTGGATCAAGAACTATATAAAGGACAGTTGGAGACCCAGCAAGCAAGCCGGCGTCAGGAGGAGTAGGACAGAGCTTGCTGGGAGGTGTGGAGGAGAAGAATATTGTGTGTTTATTGATTTATTGTGGCTGTGGTGCTTTGGAGGCACTGTTTGTTTGGGAAGAAGAAGAAGCATTAAAATACTTCTTGGTAATTTTACCCTGTGTCTGCATGTCTGTCTATTGGGTTTAACGTGGTGACAGCTATCCCTAGCATTCTTACAATAGATAGATAGATAGATAGATATGACAGGAACTATGCAATAAATTGACCAGAATCAACAAATAGATTAAAACTCATTCCTGGTGGCTCTCTGGCATGACATGGTCCTCTACTGTACATTATGGAGTCAGTCACATCATTTCTTTTCAATAAAAACTCTGTCTCCATCTCCGTCTATCTTAAAATGGCAAATTACATGATGTCACCAATAAAGTTCTCCTATTTTTCCATCGTAGGTGCAGAACATCACGCAGTCCATGGAAGTTCTGGATCTCAGAACGTACCGAGACCTCCAGTATGTCAGAAACACAGAATCTTTGATGAAAGTTCTGGACAACAAGCTCAAAGTGGTGTCAGAAAGCCAGAAACCCCTGAACCCCAAGGCCTTCCAGGTACTCATTTGCTTCCCATAAAATTTTCTTATTATGAATATTATATATTTTTTCTAAGATTTGATGAATTGATACACTTTTTTTTTTTAAAGAGAAATTATGTTTCTGGAGGTCAGTGTGATTGCACTTCAGTTTTGTTTATGTGCTCCTTATGTCAGTGAAGCACACAAGTTCTCTATGTTCTCTTAGTGGAGTTCACTTTGCCTTTGACCTGCTTATTGTACAGACATCCATGGTATTAATTAACTTTAACTGTAGTTCCTGTTTTACTGTAGAACCTGTAGGTTATCACTTTAACATTAGATTATACAGAATTGGTTGACTTCTGGACCTTCTTCTAAAAAAAATAAAAAATTAGTCATTGTGTCCAAACATTTAACTATGGGACAATCCTAACTAAGGAGACTTGCATTGCAACAACACCTGCTCTGGGCAAAAGTTAACACACTTAAGTTAAAACAATGAATGGATTTCCCCTTTGCAATGCTCCTGGCATCCACCAGATGGAGGTAGAGAAGCCATAACCTTGAACCCCTCTTAATTAGCATCCCAATAGAATTATAAGGCCATCATTTATGCAAGTTTAAAGAGTCCATTGAAATTCTTACTTACATGTGCTAATCAGTCTGCAACTCCATGATTAGTAAGGAGAACAGCCTTAAACTTTGAAACATCTGTCTTCCTTAGTTAAATATCAAAGAATGAGTTTGTCATGAATAGACACAGAACAAAGAAATGTATATTATCCATATTCAGTATGGTGGGATAGATAGATAGATAGATAGATAGATAGATAGATAGATAGATAGATAGATAGATAGATAGATAGATAGATAGATAGATAGATAGATAGATAGATAGATAGATAGATAGATATGAAAGGCACTATATAATGATAGATAGATAGATAGACAAACAAAAGGAAGATCTTTATTTGTCCTCAGGGAGAAATTTGGCTTTTTATAGTGGGTACTGTTATTACTTCACAACTGCAGAGTTCCAAGTTTAAATTGTAGTCCAATTGTTATTCACGAGTCTTTTATTGTAAGTCCGATGTATAATTATAGTTGTAGTGTATCTAATTTTTGCCTTTAGCTCTCTACTTAAGACCAATGTGTTGATCCTCACATTTACATCAAGTCTATCAGTTGAAAGCCCATTAAATATATGAACTTTAATTGACATACTGTAGAACTTTCTTTCTTTGTGAATTTCCCCCTGGGATTAATAAAGTATCTATCTATCTATCTATCTATCTATCTATCTATCTATCTATCTATCTATCTATCTATCTATCTATCTATCTATCTATCTATCTATCTATCTATCTATCTATCTTTTGTGATTAACTCTATAACACTCATTTTCTCCCCCACCCCCATTTGCACTAAAATAATATTTTTTAAGGCGCTGATATTCATCCACTTGGTGATTCATAGCCATAAGTGGTACTGAGCAGCTGACTTATCTTAGAACAGCTGGAATCTGACACAAGAGCTTTTAATTTCTCCTCGTAATTAGGATGCTTTAAGAATCTTAATAACATATTTTAGAATTTTTTTTAATCTCTAGATCTATTTCTCTATTTAAATTGGTGCGCGTATATTGAAAGATACTTCTTTTCTTAGCACTCTGGTAGTTAGTGAATGTGTTTGTTGCATGGCATGCAATGCTTTGTTCCCATTGAATTGTAATTGTGTGTAGTGGTGCAGTGGTGTAGTGAGCTTATAAGTGGAAGTTTCTTCAAATCAGAGAACTCCTGTCGAGGCGATGAGATCAAGTGAACTTCTGCCCACCTTGGTCTGAGTCCTTTATATCACCCACCGGGGTGCGTAGCCAGAAGAGGTTCTTAACATGTCCTTGGTTTGTACTGGACTCTGGTTTTTCAGTTTTGTTGGTTTAGTGTGTGCTGGTGTGTGTACTACATGTAACAACAAAAGGCATCTGCAGTTCACAGCCCCCCATTTAGTGGTGTCCTCTCTACCCCCCAAGGTACAACAATTGTGTAAGAGAGAAAAAGTGGAGAAACATCTGCCTGACTATGCAGTATGTCTGACTGTCTTGGATAGTGTTTTGTTTATCTATCTATCTATCTATCTATCTATCTATCTATCTATCTATCTATCTATCTATCTATCTATCTATCTATCTATACTAAAATTAATTATCTATCTATCTATCTATCTATCTATCTATCTATCTATCTATCTATCTATCTATCTATCTATCTATCCTACCTACTATACTAAAATTAATTATCTATCTATCTATCTATCTATCTATCTATCTATCTATCTATCTATCTATCTATCTATCTATCTATCTATCTATCTATCTATCTATCCTACCTACTATACTAAAATTAATTATCTATCTATCTATCTATCTATCTATCTATCTATCTATCTATCTATCTATCTATCTATCTATCTATCTATCTATCTATCCTACCTACTATACTAAAATTAATTATCTATCTATCTATCTATCTATCTATCTATCTATCTATCTATCTATCTATCTCTATCTATCTATCTATCTATCTATCTATCTATCTATCTATCTATCTATCTATCTATCTATCTATCTATCTATCTATCTATCTATCTATCTATCTATCTATCTATCTATCTATCTATCTATCTATCTATCTATCTATCTATCTATCTATCTATCTATTCTCTCATTCCCACCTTTTTGCATACTGCCTTTGCCTCCACACACACCCACAAAATGATGTAACGGCAGACGCACGAATCTGTCAGTTCATGCCCCTTTTTTAAATGGAGACACATACATGCCAATCTGTATCCTAATTCTTAGAACTTTATTTCTTTTGTGATGAATACTAATTTCCATAAAAACACAGTACATGTGTAAGTACCACCAGTGTGATTCAAGATTCTCCTTTGTCTTTCAACTCCGATCTGAATTCTTATTGTGAATAACAACTCTGTCACTGCTGGTTCTCTTATTCATCATACACGTGCAGTACATTAGAACACGAGACATTTGACAAACGAGAGGAGACCACTTAGTCTCCATACCTCGTCTTAAGGTTTCTGCCTCCACTCCCTGACTCAGTCATTTCAGATTCTCACCACTCTTTGACTAAAGACTTCCTTGCTTGAGTCCTAAATGCCGTTCTCCTTAATTTCCACTGGTGTCCTCAAGCAGGTGAAAGAATTCAGCTGGATGTGCTTTATCGATGCTTTTGAGAATTGTGAAGACGTGGATGAGGTCCCCTCAGTGACTCCCTCCGCCTCCTAAACAGGTTTAGCCCTCTGAGTCTGTCACAGTAGGACGTGTCTGTAAGTCCTGAGATGTTCTTGGTTGTTCTCATCTGCACGGCTTCATGTGCTGCTGTGTCTTTTTCTGCAGCGTGGTGACCAGAACTGCACACAATACTCCAGATGTGGTCTCACTAAAACACCTTTGTATCAGAATGTACTCCTTGCTTATTTTGTACAATACTCTATTGGAATTGTTTTAAGCAGAACATAATCATAATATTAAACTAATGTATTTACGTCCCTATGCACATTTCACAAAGCAGGCAGAGAAAAGTGAACCTGATATACAGTATATGTATTGTGAAGCCTGGGTGTGTTAGCTGCCCCGACCCGACACAGATACCCAGAGCCCGGCTCACCACACAACGCACACCTTTATTTTTTCAGCGGGGAGGTGTTTTCCTATTTACTCCCCAGATAATGTCAACAATGACAACACAGTCCTTCCACCTCCAGTCCTCCACACAGGCTTTGTCCTTCTCCCTCCCGACTCTGCATACTGAATACTGGGCCCCTTTATTAGGACACCAGGAAGGACTCCAGGTGTCCAACGACCTTCTTCCGGCAGCACTTCCTGGTGTGGTGGCAATGGTGCCAAACAGGGCCCAGTAAACATCCAGGCACCCCCTGGTGGGCGGGGTTGAGCTTCCATGTTCCAAATGGAACATGAAAGTGGGCCCGGTGCAAGCCAAGGGGGGCTGCCCTTTATCGGTCCGGGGAATGTCCTGAAGAAGCTTTCTCCCCAAGTCCTTCCATTGTCGGGGTGTCCCGCCGTCCACCAAAGTATTCAACTCCTTCCTCTAGTGCCATTTCCTTGTTGTCAGTCAGTCCCTCAGCCCATCCCTGTTGCTTTCTGTCCAGCTCTACCTCAGGCCTGCCCATCATGTTTCTCATATGAGTGGCATTGTCTTGGTTCTTTTGTCTGGAATCCCATCCTGCCAATTATTTTGGGATGTCAGTCAGTCATTTTACAACACAGGGTCGCGGGGGTCTTTTGGAGCCAATCCCAGCTAGCACAGGGTGCAAGGCAGAAAGAAACCCCAGGCAGGGCGCCAGCCCACTGCAGGGCACACACACCAAGCACATACTGGGGACAATTTAGGATCGCCAATGCACCTATCCTGCATGTCTTTGGACTGTGGGGGGAAACCCATGCAGACATGGAGAGAACATGCAAACTCCACGCAGGGAGGACCCTGGAGGCGAACCCAGGTCTCATACCATACCGCCCTATTTTGGGATGTTCTGTATTAAAATAAATATTGACTTTTTTTTTCAAATTCCCATTGAGTTCTCCTTCCCAGAGTGCAGTAAAGCCCACTTACAGCCCGTAACTTTCACAGCAGTCATTTTACTATTCTCTTGATATATTTGAGCTCTCACCATTGTACCCCAAACAATCTCCAATCCTATAGAAATTTCAGGAGAGGCGCTCAAAGTTATTCTGCATCACATTCCTACAGAAAGCTAGTGACTTGTACCTCTGGGAGTCTCCTGGCCACCTTGTAACAGGAAATGGTGGTCCAGTTTCATTCCCACATGAACAGAGAGAACCTTAAGCACATGAAATGAGCTCGGCTGTTGTCCAGTTCTCGGACGATGTCCGTGTCCCTACTCACACCTATGCCGGAATTTCTGCCTGGCATTGACTTCTGCGAGCAAGACATGATCTGAGATGGACAGGAGTGAGGAGCTCACCGTATGTCATTTCTCTAGATGCACAACAGACGCACTGCCACATCACTCTGCAGTCCGTCTCCAAGGTCATCTTCATACTCTCCTAACAGATGAACTGAGCTGGGGTCAGCTTGTGCAGAAGAGTAAAGAGACAGAGAATTCTGTCTGACCTGGTGTACAGTAAGAGATAAAAACTGAGAGCAGCAGATTATTTACTCTCATGAAACATTAAAGATGAGCCTCAGAGACCGGCTGCTATAAATGCGGAGTAATCAAGACAGGCAGCCCTCCTGTCTCCTGCTCGAGGGTGAGATGTTTGTTTGAAGCCACTTCTAGATTTTGAAAGAATGAACTTTTGTGACCAACATGGACATGGTAAAGAGGTAAGTTGCAGCAGTGTCCTGGTGGAAGGATATTTTTGCCAGGTCCTAACTGTCACTTAACCAGGGGGCATATGACCCTGTTTCTTCAGTGCGTACACCACATCACCACATCCTTTTCAACCACGGACATCCACTTGTCATGCTCTGTTTAAGAGAAAATGTTGCCCTTCATGACTCGCTTCGCTCCACCTCAATTTGTCTAGACCAGGCCTTCCCAAGCACATAAGAGGGTCGCGAGTTGCTATTGTTTAATAAGGTTAGTGGGTCATGATGGGTTGCAGTAGGTTGTCATTTAGACGATTGTGCTCGATACCCTCCACGCTGCTCTGTCCTCGATTCACCAAAGGGGGTCTCTGATGATTACTTTTTCCGATACCTTTTGGTCTCTATTTCTTCTTGCCATCACCTTCACACTCGACTCCAGACCCTACGTAATTAACACCAGATGGAGCTCTTCAGCTTGCTCCCAGGATCATTTCGTGGGTTGAACACCTAAATCAGTTTTGGGGTTAGTAAAACTATATCATGTGTGACACAGGTGGTCCCACAATCCTTAAGCACCTTGTATGTATGGCGATGAAACCCAAAGACATGCCCATCATAACACATAGCAGGGGGACATGCACTGTATAATGTGACACCCTGCTGCTACCTTCTGGACTGGACATATGGATACATGCAGTATTCACCTTAATGAAAGGTTAAGTGTCTGTGTATCTGAGTGTCCATCTGGTTGCTATGTCTTTGACATTCCAACACATGGCACATCACAAACAATAACACTGCTTGTATGAATCCCAAACTAAATGGCAAGTAACAAAAACATATGCTTTACATTTAACATTCCAACACATGGTGCCTTATAAACTTTTGTAGTATTGCATTTTATTACTTAAAATGTTTGTGATGTGCCATCTGTTGGAATGGAAAATGGAAAAAGCTGTCTTTTAGTTTGCTGGTACGTGTTTTTATGTTTCTGTACCGCTTTCCCAAAGGCAGTGGTACAAACAGTCCATTTCCCGGATGGGTGAGATCCGCAGCTATACATTTGTCCCTCTTCTGCACCCTTCCAGCATATACAGAGTCCAGGTCCAGGAGAGGACTTCCCACAATCCCCCGTGCCAAGTCCTTCCTGTCCTGTGCTGTGTAGCTGCCATACCACACTGCCATACTGTGACAGAGAATGCTTTCTATAGCGGATCTGTAGAAGTCTGTGAGCAGCCGAGAGGAGAATCCAGCACGTCTCATCTTCCTGAGGAAGAAGAGTCTTTGTTGGGTCTTCTTTACCAGGTGAGATGTGTTCAAAGACCAGGTCAGATCCGATGTGATGTGGATACCCAAGAACTTGATATTGTCCACACACATTACAGCCTCCTCATGTATGAATATAGGATCATGTTCTGTTCTTCTGGACCTCCTATAGTCCATAATGAGCTCTTTGGTCTTGCATATGTTGAAGATGAGATTGTTGGCTGGGCACCATAGTGCTAGATGTTATATCTCCTCTCTGTAGTGAGTCTCATCATTGTCAGATATGAGACCCACCATGGTCGTATCATCTGCAAACTTCACATCCATATTTGTGGCATGGATGGCAGAGCAATTGTGCGTAAATAACGTGAAGAGTGCTGGGCTGAGCACACAACCCTGTGGCGTGCCTGTATTCAAAACCAGTGTGGCTGATGTACGATCTCCAATTCTAACCACCTGAGGCCCGTTAGTGAGAAAGTCCCTGATCCAGAGACACAACAATGTGGAGAGACCCAGATTATGAAGCTTTTGTACCAACTTGTCCGGGATTACGGTGTTAAACGCTGAACTAAAATCATACATACTCATTTGCTGTTTAACTAATTTGTGCATTATGTTCACTCCTGATATCTCTGTGAAAGGATGAAGGTCCAAGTCTTTAGAGTCCTGGTGCTTCCTGTCTTGCTATATGTTTGTGAGACATGGACGCTATCCAGTGACCTGAGACGAAGACTGGACTCCTTCAGTACTGTGTCTCTTCAGAGAATCCTTGGGTACCGTCAGTTTAACTTTGTGTTGCTCATGGAGTCCCAAATGAAGCACATTACTTCCATTGTGAGGGAGCATCAGTTGCGGCACTACGGCCAAGTGGGTGATCCAGCTCATTGCTGAGGATCCAAGTGGCTGGACCAGGCCAAGGAAATGCCCACGTAAAACACCTGGCTGTGGCAGATAGATGGTCATTTCCAGAGGGTGGGACTGGACTGCGTGTCTGCCTAGTGGGTTGCCAACCAGGATCCTAAGCTGTTTCTTGGTGTGGTGGGTGCGGCAACACACTGTACCAGTGCCTGTTCCCCAACCTAACCTGTCCTATCCTGGTCACTCCTTATCCCAATTCCCCCTTCAGTGTTTATTTTTGCACTGAATCCCCCCTTTTCAGACTTTCTGATTATGTTCATCTTGAAATATACACAGCGAAGCAAAGCAATCAAAGTGTAAGTCAGCAGCAGTGTGACACAAATTCAGTCTGAAACCCATTAGATGTGCTTTGTGTTTCAATTATTTGGTCCATAGTTTATGTACGACATGCTCCTCTGTTTCATTTTAGAAATATTAAGGGCTGATTTATTGACAGGCTTTAATCTGCATTGTTGAAATTCGATAAGAGTGGGCCGAGCACTCCCGATGGTCCAACTTTGGCAAGCGTGAAATGTGAATTTACATCAGATAACATTGAGTCAACACTGTGTAGCTTTTTAATATCTGAGTCACATATGTGCAGTCCATTTTGTATTGTCCGCATATTGATTTGGCAAAATTTTATACTGGATGCCCTTCCTGATAGGATTAGAAATGAGGACATTAGAGGGTCAGCTCAGGTTGGACGGTTGGGGGACAAAGTCAGAGAGGTGAGATTGTGTTAATTTGAACATGTGCAGAGGAGGGAGAAGGGTGCTAAGGATAGAGCTGCCAGGAAAGAGGAACAGGGGAAGGCCTAAGAGGAGGTTTATGGATGTGCTGAGAGAGGACATGCAGGTGATGGGTGTGATGGAGGAAGATGACGAGGACAGGAAGATATGGAAGAAGATGATCTGCTGTGGCAACCGCTAACGACAGCAGCCGAAAGAAGAAGAAGAAGATATGTGCATTCCATTTTAGAGGTGGGGTTGGGGTTGGGTGACGGACACATTGATTATTGCACCAGGGTCTGTAGACAAGTCCGTTTACTTGGGGGTTAATAATAACACTTTGTATACCCACCTCGAGCCAATATATATCGACAAAATACTCCTGCCATATTTCCTTTACAAACGAGACCCTCAGGGACCTCTCGGCTCATTGCAATCGTATATTCTGCTTCTCTTGACGCCATCTTTCCTCTTTATCGGTTCATGGACATTACAGCGGGATTAGGAGAGCTATGGGACCAAATTTTGATATAATTTATCTTGACTTTCAAAATAATAATGTAATAATAATAATTAATGTCTTTTATATAGTGGCTTTCTCGGCTACTCAAAATGCTTGGAAGGAGGGGAGCCACTTCAACCACCACCAACGTGTTGTTCCCACCTGTATAATGTGAAGGCAGCCATTTTATGCCAGTTCACTCACCACACATTCGCTATGAGGTGGTGAAGTGGTGAGAGAGAAAGCCAATTAGAGATGGGGGGTGATTAGGGGGACCGGAATGACTAAGCCATGGTGGGCCATTTAGCCTGGACATCGGGATACCCCCCTACTCTTTACAAAGAACACCCAGGGATCTTTAATGATCATCACTGGAAATTAAGAGTCGGGAGGCAGCGGACGACACTCACTTGCAGGAAGGAAGGAAAGAAGTTTTTACATTGCTGTGTTAATTGTGGCTGGTGCTCAAGTGGAAACGTCTGGGTGAAAATTAAAATCATTTATTTGAACCTGGAGTTGTGTTGGCTGACATTGTGTCTGAAGTTTGGGGGATCAGGGGTGCCCCCTACTGGTTACAAATGAAAGCTTTTTGCCAGCCTGTTTGTGCTCAGCACCGACCCTAGCTGCTTTTCTTATGCCATCCTCTAAATATAACAACCCCAGAGCTGGCGATGTGACTCTAGCCAGTGGCATTGTCTCCTGATTTAGTTTAACATTCTGCCCGCGGCTGTCAACAACTAATCACAACACCAAATAATTATTAGTCTTGGAAAGCCGGTGGGGTAAGTAATCTAGCAATAATAGAAAACCCAGGTTGTCAAAGTTACAATAGCTGGCATCCATTTGGCATCCGAGAGAGCCTAGCGCCATTGGGCACAAAAGGATTAAATTGTTAAAATGTGGACATGTGCTTTCTGTCGGCCGTCTGGCTTCTAAGCCTTGGTGGGAGGAGGCGAAATTGTAATGAGCAGTTATTTGTGGGGTGAAAACGCACCTCGGGCTACACTGCCTCGGATTTAGAAATTAATCTGCTGGACGTGTCTGCTTTAAAAGAGAAGGCCGGGTGGCCAAGTCGCCAAAGATGAAGACTTTGGAATTAAAAATAAAGGAATCGGGAATGAGTCGCTTCACCAGCTAGACGTCACAGTGTAGAAATATTTAAATTACAAAGTGCTGTCATATGGTGTTCAGTGTGAAAGGCACTATATGATAGCATTATTAACAATCACAATGGAAATGTAAATAGAAATATTGGAATGAGTGTGCTGTGCATGCACCTCGATATGGTGTATGCAATATGCCAGGCACTATATTAAATCCATCCATCCATCCATTTTCCAACCTACTGAATCCGAGCACAGGGTCACGGGGGTCTGCTGGAGCCAATCCCAGCCAAAACAGGGCACAAGGCAGGAACCAATCCCGGGCAGGGTGCCAATGCACCGCAGACTATATTAAATTGTAATTGGAAATCTCAATCACTAACTCATTCTGCATTGTAATTAATCTTTCTGTTCTCCATTCTAAAATATGTCATTCATTTTCTTGTATTTGTGAAGTGTCTCGGTGTGACTGTTTAAGGCGCTATATAAAGTCACAGGATCCAGATTCAGGCAATGGCTCACTCTATAAACCATTAATTCCTCTTGTGATCACCTTTTAGATACATGGCACTGACGTTCCATCACAAAGTGTCTTGGAATGATGTTCACTATGTAAGGCGCTATATAAAGTCACAGAAGCCAGATGTTAGGCACCATCTCACTGTGTAGCCTTGAGTAAGCTAGTAAATCTTCTTGTGATCACCTTTTAAACATATGGCATTAATTTTTCATTACAAAGTGTCTTGGAACAATGCTCACTATGTAAGGCACTATATAATGTCACAGGGGCCTTATGCAGTTACCAACTCACTGTGTTACATGCCTGGGCATCACAATATATTTATATATATCTATATCATATCACACATACACATCAGATGATCACCCTCCAGGCTCATCTGTTTTACGTAATACAACTGCCATTAATCAAGTCCTTTTCTGTTCCCCTCAAAGTGAGGGCACCTGACTGCACCCCTTCCAGTCCGCTGCCTATAAGTCTTGAGAAGAAGGTTGTTGGGCACCTGGAGTCCTATAAAAGAAGCCAGTTGTCACCACTTAATGGCCTGAGGAGGGAGGAAGAGGACGAAGCTCGTGAGGAGGAGTGGAAACAAGACGGACTGGCAAAGAAATGGGACTGTGCTTTACTTTGCTACTGTGTTGCTGATATACACTGGGCTGCTGTGTGCCAACTTGTGTCTCAGCCCATCTGTGTCGGGGGTTTAGGGTGGCTTCCCAGATACTTCTGTTTTTTAAAGGTATGCTGTTTGAAAAGTGTTTCTTTTTTTAAATTGGATGATTTCAGGAGCGGTGGCACGCTGGAGCAGTGGGTAGTGCTGGTGCCTCATAGTAAGGAGACCTGGGTTCGCTCTCTGGGTCCTCCCTGCGTGGAGTTTGCATGTTCTCCCCGTGTCTGAGTGGGTTTCCTCCCACAGTCCAAAAACATGCAGGTTAGGTGCATTGACAATCCTAAATTGTCCCTAGTGTGTGCTTGGTGGGTGTGTGTTTGTGTGTGCCCTGCGGTGGGCTGGCTCCCTGCCCGGGATTTGTTCCTGCCTTGCACCCTGTGCTGGCTGGAATTGGCTCCAGCAGACCCCTGTGACCCTATGTTAGGATATAGTGGGTTGGACAATGACTGACTGATTCAGGAGCTGCTCTCCATCCATGCCCACCAGACTCGACTTCCCTCTGAACACATCCCCTGCCACCCTCCCACAGTGAGTCTTCCCATGGCGTCTCGCCTCTCTCTCTCTCTGGTGCCATCATAGGACTGAACACTTTGCAGAGTTGGTTGAATGTGCAAATCAGAATGTCACTGGCAAGCACAAGGCGCTATACTGTATAACTTTATAATGCTTCTGGTGTGCCCTGGAGGATCCCCTAAGGCATTGACGGAAGTTTGTCCCTAATGTGGCACCCCTTCACCAGCCGGGCCAGCTGTCACAATACACTTTAGCTTATACAGATTCATTTCCAATGTCTGGAATTTACGTTTTATTAGAAGAAGAAGAAGGAGAAGAAGAAGAAGAAAAATTCAGGGAATGAGTCTACTGGTAATATTTCAATCCGTCCATCTTGCTCTTTAAGTGAACCTGAATGAGGTTTTACCAAAAAGTAATTTCCTCTTCTCGGGGCCCAACTATCTATCACTGCTGCGCGGTGCGTCTCGTTGATTTGACTTATGATGGGAGAAATGGCAAGCAGGGGAACTTTTCGAGGATAATGAAACGGGCCGAGTGCGTCATGGGAAGTTAGACCCCTTGTCTTCCTTTAAGACCTCCCTATAATTGCATTGTGGCGGATAATTAAAAAGGAGCCATCAATCAACCCCTGAGAGCATAAATAAAACAGAAGCCGAAAGATGGAGTGTTTGGTGGGCCTGGGAATGGAAATTAAAATAAGCCTCGATAAAAGTTCACCTGTCACACTCTTGCGGCCCCGGCTTCTCTTTCTTTTATTTTTTTTCCTTTTATTAATTCCAATTACTATTTTGACTGCTGAATTCTAATGTTCATAAAGCAAAACAGGCCAGAAATTATTGAATCTTTTTCTTTTTAATTAATTTTGTAACCCTTTGCACTCCTTTAATTCGTTCCCTCTTAAGATGTGCTTTCATTTTATTCGTCTCTCATGTTTCCTGACTTGAGTCACACACAAGCTGAGAACTTCAATTCAATGTATTCCTCCTTGCTGTGTGCGGTGCCTTATGGTGGTCCACACATAACATAATCTTCTCAAACCCGTCTACTCCGATTCAGGGTCATGGGGGATCAGAGCCTTTTCTGGTACCACCAAACTGACAACAAGACGTGAAGGGATCAGAGAGAAGAGATGTGGTTGAGACTGAGGGGGCGTCAAAGACTGTAATTAGAAATTTGAAAACAAGAGTCACGAAAAGGAAAGGGCCAGAAGTTGAAAAAGAAGAGAAAGAGTTTTGAGAAGATTTTTGTTATCCGTAAACTCGGATAAGTGAAGAAGTCAAGCGAAGTCAACACGCTTTCTTCTCCAGGTTACCCCGCTACCAGAGGCTGGCACAATGTTCTAATGCCTCCTATGAAAGGAAGATTGACGGTCACTCTGACAGTGACTTCTCTTCCATTGTTCAACCACTTGGACCTGCCCCTTCCTACCACATGTCCACTTAACCATTAAACTGCCAAATACATGGGGGGTTAATATACCCCCGGACACCAAATACCTTTTTGCTGCACTTTTTAAGGAAACGTCACAATTTACCAAGAAAAAGTGAAATTTAAATGGAGCACATATTTTTTTTCATGCAAAGGGCATCACAGTTACTGATCATTTTACACCCTGCCAATGAACTGTAAAAACTATTAAAAAAATTACCGCAACAATCTATTATTACAGTAATCCCTCGCTATATCGCACTTCGCCTTTCGCGGCTTCACTCCATCGCGGATTTTATATGTAAGCATATTTAAATATATATCGCGGATTTTTTGCTGGTTCGCGGATTTCTGCGGATAATAGGTCTTTTAATTTCTGGTACATGCTTCCTCAGTTGGTTTGCCCAGTTGATTTCATACAAGGGACGCTATTGGCAGATGGCTAAGAAGCTACCCAACTTACTTTTCTCTGTCTCTCTTGCGCTGACTTTCTCTGATCCTGACGTAGGGGGATTGAGCAGGAGGGCTGTTCGCACACCTAGACGATAGGGACGCTCGTCTAAAAATGCTGAAAGATTATCTTCATGTTGCTATCTTTTGTGCAGCTGCTTCCTGACATGACTACTTCGCGGATTTTCTTATTTCGCGGGTGGCTCTGGAACGCAACCCCCGCGATGGAGGAGGGATTACTGTATATGTATAAAGTGCAACTGACGCCATTGATGAATTCAGTAAATCACAGAGCCAACTGCGCTTGAACTGGCTGCACGTACACACACAGAGGTAAGCACTGATGCTGGCAGGCCAGTCTAGTGCAGCGGCTCAGTCCCAAGGACAGTGATGCTGATTCACTAGGGGGCGCCAGTGGTCCTGAGCTGGCTGATCAAAAAATGTACGGCATGGACTGATCAGCTCCGGCGTGCTGGCAGATTGTACTAGGAACCAACTATACCCAGGTGCGGTGTTTAACGAATGTATGTCGTCTAATATACTCGGCTCCGGCATGCTGGCAAATTGCATTGGAAACTGACTGTAGCCAGTTGCGGCGGTTTAAGGGTTAACCAGCCATCTTATTCCCAGTTCAGTTATAAACGGGTGTCTAAGATGACATCTTGGAAATCATTCAATTATATCCAGCCTTGCCTGGGTATAAACCTTAATAAAAGAATAAGTGCGTGAGTGTGCATGAATCAAGTTGCTACGTCTTTGTCATTCCAACAGATGGCGCACACAAACCATGCAATGCATTCTGAGTCATCGGAGCAAAAACAATGGTCGCTCCAAACATTTCTAACACTTTCAAGTTTTACAGATAGCCTTCACACTCAAGTTTTTCAAAACCTTTTGTTCGGTCTAACTGCCCAGTTTTTTTGATCTCTCCTTCTTGGTTCTGTCTTCTGGTTCTGATTTATGTTTCTGGTTTGTTTGTTACATACACTTTCGGCTTTCCTTTGGACTACATGTACTTCCCAGTCCTCTACACTGAAAACATTATGGTCTCCTGAGTCGATATACAAAGGGGGGACCTGAAATTTTTCTAGAATCAGTCAATAGCACTGGGGTAGGGGTGTAGTTCTCGAATATGCCATGTGACAGATAGGGGGTGCTACTGAACCCCAAAACCTGGATACAACTGATACATAGGCAGTCATGGGTTCAAAATAGAAGCTTTTATTATAAAAAATACCTCACCTTGTTTTCTCCAGGTTTACCCAAGCATGAGTAGAAACAATTAACAACAACAACATTTATTTCTATATCATGTTTTCTTACAAATAATGTAGCTCAAAGTGCTTTACAAGGTGAAGAAAGAAAAATATAAAAATAAGATTAAGCAATACTAAGTAACAAAGAATAAAGTAAGGTCCGATGGCCAGGGATGACAGAAAAAACAACAAAAAAAAAAAAACTCCAGAGGGCTGGAGAAAAAAACAAAATCATCAGGGGTTCCAAGGCCACGAGACCACCCAGCCCCCCACTGGGCAATATCCTTCTTTCTTACTTCCATCTCTTCTCTTTCCATCCACCTCACCTCAGTCAATGTTGCCTTTCTTCCTGCTGAAACTCTGACTATCTGGAGGAGGCTGGATGGCTTCCTTTTTTCTCTCTGTCTCTCTTTAATTCATGATTTAGACCGTTGACATTCCAGCTAACAAAATTCACTATTTGGTCATAGGGACTTCTAAACATTTGCTGACATTTAATAGTGTTACGTTAAGGTAGTATGTATATTGTTACGTATGACAGCTTTAACATGGATTTCATATTATTTGCCAGGTGTTATGGAGCCTGTTGTTATGTTGGCACTTATGATTATTGGGGTAGAAGGGATAAAAAAGAAATAGCAATTGTTCTCTTTCTCTCCCACCCGCCCCACCTTCATTTTGTCTCAGCTAGTGAGGCAAACCACACTTCCCGAAGTCCCAATCTTCTGACGTGCCAAGAGTCAGAGCGCATCCACAATGAAACAAACCCCCCAGCAGCGGTGTAGAAAAGGTTTAAACTAAGATATCTTGTGAAGGTATTGTGTGTTGTATTGTATTGACATTTTTTTGACACCCACTGCACGCCCAACCTACCTGCAAAGGGGTCTCTCTTTGAACCGCCTTTCCCAAGGTTTCTTCCGATTTTTTTTCCCCTTCAAGGGTTTTTTTGGGAGTTTTTTCCTTGTCTTCTTAGAGAGTCAAGGCTGGGTGTCTGTGTGAATTTCCCCTTGGGATTAATAAAGTATCTATCTATCTATCTATCTATCTATCTATCTATCTATCTATCTATCTATCTATCTATCTATCTATCTATCTATCTATCTATCTAAAAGGCAGGGCCTGTTAAAGCCCATTGTGACACTTCTTGTGTGATTTTGGGCTAGAAATTGTATTGCATTGTATTGTGAGGTATAGTCCGACTACAATAAACTATGGATAAGATCTTAAACAGTCCCAATATAATAAACCAAGGGTATGATGAAAAAAAAATAAACCTGCAAATAGCTGGTTACTTTGTCGTAAATAAAGTGTACATATAATCGATGGTAGAAATTTCAATATATAACTGAAAATTTACACAAAAGAAAAAAAAACTGTCAATAGCTGGTTACTTTGTTACTTTACCAGTTAGCCAAAATTGTAGCCATAAGCCAGGAGTAACCAATAGGTACACATCACTGGTCAACAAGCATTTTGCTACTGGGATTCTTTCATCTGTACTTTAACAAATTTCACTTGCTGACTCCAAATCTGAAAACCGTTTTCGTCGAGCACGTCCCGTTTTTTTCAGTTATGATGTTCCAGGTAATGGACAACAAGGGTGACTGGACAGTAAAGGCGATGCGTTTCAGCATTTAAGAAATAAGTTTGGTCTCGAGAAAAGTGAAGCCAAAATGAAGGAAGGTGTTTTTGTTGGCCCTGAAATCTGTGAACTGATGCTTGACGATGAGTTCAAAAGGGAACTGAACCCAACTGAATCAGCACCCTCATTTGTGCGGGTTGTCCGGAATTTTCTTGACAGTCAAAGAGCAGAGAATTATACTGAGCTTGTGGAGAACCTGCTGAAAGTATATCAGCTTACGGATGCCAGAATGTCACTGAAGACGCGTTTTGTACATTCTCATCTCGACTTCTTTCCACCAAATCTAACCGATGTCAGAGATGAGCATGGGGAAAGATTTCATCAAGACATAAAGGTGACGGAAAACTGATATGGGGGAAAATTCACTCCGAGCATGATGGGTGACTGCTGTTGGTTCTTGCAAAGAGAGACAGATGTGCAGTACAAGCGCAAAAGTAAGTGCCTCCAACATTTTTGGGCACACTGACTTCACTTTTATATTAAAGTAAATTGACATAAATATGCTTTAACGTGTCTCTGGTATCGTCTTCTGGTTTGTTTTCAGAATAAACACATCAAAACCATTTTGGTGGGACATAGTCCAAACTCCAGATATTGTGTTGATATATTATATAGGGTGGTTCAGATCCATCCATCCATCCATTTTCCAACCCGCTGAATCCGAACACAGGGTCACGGGGGTCTGCTGGAGCCAATCCCAGCCAACACAGGGCACAAGGCAGGAACCAATCCCGGGCAGGGTGCCAACCCACCGCAGGAGTGGTTCAGATCTAATTATGCAATTTTCATTACGCTATAACTTAAGTTTATTACATAGAGAATTCACAGCACCTGCCCTGCCCATAGAGATTTCACTTAAAATTATTTTTGTTGCCGATAGATGGCAGCACCTTCCCTGCATTCCAAAATGGTGGGGAGACGGTTGTCAGTCAAACAGTTGCATAATTAGATCTGGACCATCCTGTAATGATATTCAGAAGTGTCAAAACGTCAATGATGTGTATTTCAGTGGGCGGCACGGTGGCGCAGTGGGTAGCGCTGCTGCCTCGCAGTAAGGAGACCACAGGTTCGCATCCCGGGTCCTCCCTGCGTGGAGTTTGCATGTTCTCCCCGTATTTGCATGGGTTTCCTCCAGGTACTCCAGTTTTCTCCCACAAGTTAGGTGCATTAGCGATCCTAAATTGTCCCTAGTGTGTGCCCTGCGGTGGGCTGGCGCCCTGCCCGGGATTTGTTCCCTGCCTTGCGCCCTGTGTTGGCTGGGATTGGCTCCAGCAGACCCCCGTGACCCTGTAGTTAGGATATAGCGGGTTGGATAATGGATGGATGTGTATTTCAAAAACCTGACATGCTAGCTTAATTCATATATTATTTCATACTAGACAAAGAGCCCGTTTCGACAACGTAAGATGAAACGGGCACAAGTGGAATAGTAATTTGTATAAGCACCACAAACCTGATATAGGTGTATTGAATCAGAATGCGTAATTAGGCCTCAAGCAGTAGTCGAAATCGCCTTTCAGGCCTCTAGTGCTTTAATCGAAGTCGCCTTTCTCTTTGAATTTTCGCAGCCGTAAATCCGCCGCCTGCCGTGATGTCGGTCTCGTAAGATTTTTCGGGCAGCTGCACAGAAGGCGACTGCGCATTCGGCTTCAGACATGCGCAGAAGGCAACGTGCGCAGAAGGCGACTGCGCATTCGGCTTCGGACAGACGTGAGTAAGTGAGTGAGGAGACTGGCGAATTATGGATTAAGATATGAAATCAGTGTAAAAAACTTCATAAAGAGCTGCTCTAAAGTTCCCAGAAGCAAACAAAAAATATTTTTTTGTAGACCAGTGTAACAAAAGAGATATCAATATACTAAATGAAGCTTAAAAAAATAGAAAAGGAAAAGGGATGGCTGAAAAGGAAAGAAAAATATAATATACAGTTACGGCAAATGTCAATGTCAATGTTCGATGCTTCAAGTAGAATCTTCTTTGCCTCGCCAGAACACGGTGTGACTCCTGATCGTGTGTTTCAATCCGTCTCCTCAGCTCTTTAGCTGCTTCGTCCGGATGGCTTCCTTTCATGTGGGACCGGGGAGCATTTCCAGTGCCAGGGCACAGCGCGAAGGTAGTCCCGAAAACTAGGGACCCTGAATTCCTGCAGCACCGCCTGGTGGCACCCATGGGACCCAGCAGGGTGACTCACGACATTACAACTCCCATCATACCTCACAGGGTTCCATGTGCTTTCCGCGACCCTGGGATGCTGCCATCTAGTGGATGGGGGAGAAAAATAAACAAGATTAGGAGCTTTCCTCCACTGCTCCCTTATCTTGTCCTCCTGTGCGGATGAGGGTCCCTTACTCACCCCGGCCGGGATGCCACATAATCCCACTTGTTACTTGCAGCCGCTACATATCGTATGTCTACAGTCTCATTAATCAGACCGCCGAGTTCATTGAGGGCATACAGTTGTGCTTGAAAGTCTGTGACCCCTTTTGAATTTTCTATATTTCTGCATAAATATGACCTAAAACATCATCAGATTTTCACTCAAGTCCTAAAAGTAGATAAAGAGAAACCAGTTAAACAAATGAGACAAAAATATTATACTTGGCCATTTATTTATTAAGGAAAATGATAAAAGGCAAAAGTATGTGAACCTCTAGGATTAGCAGTTAGTTTGAAGGTGAAATTCGAGTCCGGTGTTTTCAATCAATGGGATGACAATCAGGTGTGAGTGGGCACCCCGTGTTATTTAAAGAACAGGATCTATCAAAGTCTGCTCTTCACAACACATGTTTGTGGAAGTGTATCATGGCACGAACAAAGGAGATTTCTGAGGACCTCTGAAAAAGAGTTGTTGATGCTCATCAGGCTGAAAAAGGTTACAGAGCCATCTCTAAAGAGTTTGGACTCCACCAATCAACAGCCAGACAGATTGTGTACAAATGGAGGAAATTCAAGACCATTGTTCCCCTCCCCAGGAGTGGTCGACCAACAAAGATCACTCCAAGGGCAAGGCGTGTAATAGTCGGCGAGGTCACAAAGGACCCCAGGGGAACTTCTAAGTAACTGAAGGCCTCTCTCACATTGGCTAATGTTCATGAGTCCACCATCAGGAGAACACTGAACAACAATGGTGTGCATGGCAGGGTTGCAAGGAGAAAGCCACTGCTCTCCAAAAAAAACATTGCTGCTCGTCTGCATTTTGCTAAAGATCATGTGGACAAACCAGAAGGCTATTGGAAGAATGTTTTGTGGATGGATGAGACCAAAATTGAACTTTTTGGTTTAAATGAAAAGCGTTATGTTTGGAGGAAAGAAAACACTGCATTCCAGCATAAGAACCTTATCCCATTCTGTGAAACATGGTGGCAGTAGTATCATGGTTTGGGCCTGTTTTGCTACATCTGGGCCAGGACGTCTTGCCTTCATTGATGGAACAATGAATTCTGAATTATATCAGAGAATTCTAAAGGAAAATGTAAGGACATCTGTCCATGAACTGAATCTCAAGAGAAGGTGGGTCATGCAGCAAGACAATGACCCTAAGCACACAAGTCGTTCTACCAAAAAATGGTTAAAGGAGAATAAAGTTAATGTTTTGGAATGGCCAAGTCAAAGTCCTGACCTTAATCCAATCGAAATCTTGTGGAAGGACCTGAAGGGAGCAGTTAATGTGAGGAAACCCACCAACGTCCCAGAGTTGAAGCTGTTCTGTACGGAGGAATGGGCTAAAATTCCTCCAAACCGGTGTGTAGGACTGTCAACAGTTACCGGAAACGTTTAGTTATGCAAAGGGGGGGTCACACCAGATACTGAAAGCAAAGGTTCACATACTTTTGCCACTCACAAATATGTAATATTCGATCATTTTCCTTAATAAATAAATGACCAAGTATAATATTTTTGTCTCATTTGTTTAACTGGTTTCTCTTTATCTACTTTTAGAACTTGAGTGAAAATCTGACGATGTTTTAGGTCATATTTATGCAGAAATATAGAAAATTCCAAAGGGTTCACAAACTTTCAAGCACAACTGTATTTGTAATGTTATTCTAGACATTTGCAGGTGACTTTGACGTATTTTGTTTTTTTTTTTTCCTCCCATTCACCATACCAGAGACAGTGATGATCTCATTTTTTTGACATTGATGGACTTGATCATGAAGAGTTTGTTCCCCATGACATTACATTGAACTTCTGAGGTGTCTATGAGAAAGACTCAGGACGTAACAAAGGGTTTGTAGAAGTGGTGCACCATGACAGCGAATCTACACACACACACCACGTCTTCAGTCAAAGAGCGTTTGACCAGAAACAATGTGATCGTTGCTTCGCACCACCCCATAATCACCAGATCTCACTCCAACGTGACTCCTTTTTATTCCTGGAATTAAAATTGAGACCGAAGGAAGGATTGTTACTGTGGAAGAAATCCAGGGGAAAAAAAAAAACAAAAAACGCAGGAGGCTCTATACAGTACAGGAATGGGAGAAGTGATGGGACAAGTGGATTGCATGTCAAGGAGAAGATTTGGAAGGGGCCCAAAAGGGAATTGCTGTCAATTGTTTATAACAAAGGTTGTTTTGTAACAATTTTGGGGAATTTGTGGGTCCTTCCTGCTGTAGTCCTGCAATCAGAATGAAATTAGAAGTTTAAAGAGTGAGTCGATTTTCATCCTCCATAGAGTATCCCCAGGAGCTAGACCATCGGCCCACCTGCGTAACTCTGCCACAATCCCCTTCACATCCGTCTCGTATTGTTTCACTGTGTTTGTCTTCACAACAAAGAAACTAATAAGCTCTTACACGAGTGTAAAAACTCCCAATCCTATTCTCCAGATATCTCTGCCGGTTTGTGTCAGACACTGAACACTTCAGCCTGATCCCATCTCAGAAAAAGAGGCGTACAATTTAATATCGGCTTAAGGGGCTTATTTGAAAGCCTAATCTAAATTCAAATTCCCTCCGCTCTTCCTGTTAGGCTTCAACACCGTGTCCTGCTAAGACTCGAAACGTGAAAACAAAATTAAATCCAAGTGTCGGCAAATGAGCCCACAAAATAAAAGGAGTGTTTTAAATAGCAGCTGACTCTTTATCTCATACTCTCTCCTTTAGCACACACTGTATAATTTCCTGTCATATTTTTTTTTTCCTCTTTGCCTTTTTTCGGTACTTGCATGTTGTTTAATCTGAGCGGCGGATGTAGAAAGTAATGAGTGCCACATCAGCCTGGCAGGTGCTAAGCTGTGCCAAAAGCCCAGCAGTGGCCACACAGCTACAGTATTCAAATGTTTTTGTGGCGTTCACATGTGCCCCCTTTGTCTGTATGTTTCCCCTTTTGCTAAGATTTGCATTGGGTGGGATGAGGATGGACAGGATTAGAAATGAGGACATTAGAGGGTCAGCTCAAGTTGGACAGTGTAACAAGAATGAGTCGGAGACATCACAAAGGTTTGGGGCAGCCACCCGTATATTATGCTTGGCTGCAATCTCTCTTTTAAGTACACAAAGTGAATCGTATGGAGTCCAAAACAGAACTGCCTGTATTGAGACAAGATGGCAGTTTTAAAGGCCCAGAAGGGAAATGACGTCTTCGTTGCAGGAAGTGGGAGTGGTATCCTGGTGTTCGGAAGTGACGTCATCCTTGGGGCCGTCCAGAGGCGGGATTTCCCGGGACAGGTCTGCAAGGGACTGAGAGAGATAGTCAGTACACTCCGCCGCCCCCTGGCCTGGCGTAGAATTACAAGTGTCTAGGCCCTTCAGCTGTTTCCCATGCGCACGTGTGTGACAACAGTTAGGAGACAAAGTCAGAGAGGTGAGATTGCATTGGTTTGGACATGTGCAGAGGAGAGATGCTGAGTATATTGGGAGAAGGGTGCTAAGGATAGAGCTGCCAGGGAAGAGGAAGAGGGGAAGGCCTAAGAGAAGGTTTATGGATGTGCTGAGAGAGGACATGCAGGTGATGGGTGTGACAGAGCGAGATGTAGAGGACAAGATGATCTGCTGTGGCAACCCCTAACGGGAGCACCCGAAAGAAGAAGAAGAAGAAGGGTACCTGTAGATGTGCAGGTTAGATGGATGGACAGCTCTAAACTGGGACCATAATTGGACCAGTGTGAATGAAAGAATTGCCCAAAACAGCAATAAGGAGGTTCAAAAACAAGGGAATGAATTCAAGTAATGGATGTTTTTACACCACAACAGTACTTGCATTTTTTTTAGATTTTTGGTATTTATATATTTTTATCAGACGTTAACACCCAAGGGAATTTACAGGACGAGGATAATCATTTGCTTTATAACTTGAAGCATTGGCAGGTGAAGGATCATATGGAGGAAACTAGCAGTCCAAATCATCCTCCACCTGCCTGTCGTTAGTACACATTTGTGTGCGATTATCCAATGAATTGTTTTTTGGCAATGACTGTCTATTAGAAAGTGTGCAAGGAGCGGAGTCATTATAACATTGTAATGCAAAAACGGGGCGTGTCCAGGGTGGAGAAATGTTTTTTATGCAGGCTAAAGTGGGCGGCACCAACATTATAATATTGTAGTGAAAGAATGTTCATCACTAGAGGTGTGTGGTGGGTGGGGTCACTGTCAGACTTGATTGAGGAAGGGGCGTGTCCAGGGTAGGCAAATATTTAAGACAGGCTGAAGTGTGCGGCACTAATATTACTATACTCTAAACAGTGACTGTTCATAAGTAGGGGTTGTATGGTGGGTGGGGTTACTGTAAAGCTAGATTGAGGAAGGGGTGTGTCCTGGGTAGAGAAATATTCAAAACAGGCTGAAGTGGGCATCACTATTATTATAATAGTGTAGCGAAAGAATGTTCGTCAGTAGAGGTGTGTGGTGGTGGGGGGGGGGGGGGGGGGGTCACTGTCAGACTAGATTGAGGAAGGGGCGTGTCCAGGGTAGGCAAATATTCAAGACAGGCTGAAGTGGGCAGCACTAATATAATATAATATAATACTGTAAACAGTGACTGTCCATCAATAGGGGTTGTATGGTGGTTGGGGTTACTGTAAAGCTAGATTGAGGAAGGGGTGGGTCCAGGACAGAGAAACATTCAAGGCAGGCTGAATTGGGCATCAATATTATTATAATACTGTAGTGAAAGAATGTTCATCATTAGAGGTGTGTAGTGGATGGGGGGGGGGGGGGTCACTGTCAGACTTGATTGAGGAAGGGGCGTGTCCAGGGTAGGCAAATATTCAAGACAGGCTGAAGTGGGCGGCACTAATATTACTATACTGTAAACAGTGACTGTCCATCAGTAGGGGTTGTGTGGTGGGTGGGGTTACTGTAAAGTTAGATTGAGGAAGAGGCGGGTCCAGGGTAGAGAAATATTCAAAACAGGCTGAAGTGGGCATCACTATTATTATAATACTGTAGTGAAAGAATGTTCATCAGTAGAGGTGTGTAGTGGGTAGGGTGACTGTGAGGCTAGATCAAGGAAGGGGCGAGTGCAGGGTAGGCAAATATTCAACACAGGCTGAAGTGGGTGGCACTAATATTACTATACTGTAAACAGTGACTGTCCATCAGTAGGGGTTGTGTGGTGGGTGGGGTTACTGTAAAGTTAGATTGAGGAAGAGGCGGGTCCAGGGTAGAGAAATATTCCAAACAGGCTGAAGTGGGCAGCACTAATATTACTATACTGTAAACAGTGACTGTCCATCAGTAGGGGTTGTGTGGTGGGTGGGGTTACTGTAAAGTTAGATTGAAGAAGGGGCAGGACCAGGGTAGGAAAATATTCCACACAGGTTTAAGTGGGCGGCACCAATATTATTATACTGTAAACAGTGACTGTCTATCACTAGGGTTTGTGGGGGTTTGGTGGGGTCACTGTCAGACTAGATTGACGAAAGGGCATGCCCAGGGTCAACAAATATTCAACACAGGCTGAAGTGGGCAGCACCAATAGTATTATACTGTATATAGTAACTGTCCATCCGTAGGGGTTGTGTGTTAGGTGGGGTCAATGTCAGACTAGACTAAGGAAGGGGCGTGCCCAGGGTAGACAAATATTTAACACAGGCTGAAGTAGGCGGCACTAATATTACTATACTGTAAATAGTGACAGTCCATCAGTAGAGGTTGTATGGTGGGTGGAGTTACTGTAAAGCTAGATTGAGGAAGGGGTGTGTCCTGGGTAGAGAAATATTCAAAACAGGCTGAAGTGGGCATCACTATTATTATAATACTGTAGTGAAGGAATGTTCATCAGTAGAGGTGTGTAGTGGGTGGGGTCACTGTCAGACTAGATTAAGGAAGGGGTGTGTCCAATGTAGACCAATATTCAACACAGGCTGAAGTGGGCGGCACCAACATTATTATACTGTTTACAGTGACAGTCCATCAGGAGGGGTTGTGTGTTGGGTGGGGTCACCGTAAAGCTAAATTGTGGAAGGGGCATGTCCAGGGTGCAGAAATGTTTAATACTAGTATGAATATAAACAGTTTGTCATTACTCTCTGTTAATATTGAACATATGTCCATGATTTGTGTTTCTTTTTACTGGTTTCTGAATATGTGTAATTTATTTAAATTATTGTTTTTCTTATCTGGGGTCATTTCCAATTCTTTAATAACTGGTGTGTTGGCGCGGCACCATTTTTACTTTCCTTATGGGTGCCGTCATTTTGAATTGTATTGCTTGTAGTTGCTACACACGTTGTTACCTGTGCAAAGGATGTCAAGGCCCGTGATGTCAATAGCTCGATGGTATCAAGGTCAATGTCGCACATCTTCCATTGTCCAAGTTTCTGGATTTATGTTTTTGTTTATATGGCATTGAATTACTTTGATTTTGGCTTATGAACTGAATAGGGTGTACTATCCATCTCCTGGTCCTTTTCAAAACATCTTGGCTGTCGCTTACCAGACTAAACAAATGTCCACTGGTAGGGGTATGGGGGGGTGATGTAACATTAACGCTGTAGTGGAAAAAGTGGAGAAATCTGCAATGCTGGCCAACAGAGGTGGAGCCAGTATTCTATTACTGTAAATATTGACAGTCCAATTGAATATATGCATAGGTGGAGCTACAGTAATGCCATCCTGGAAAGAGGGTGTGTCCAACAGAGAGGAATATTCAGTGCAGACTGAAGTAGGTGGAGCCAGTTTTGCAATGCTGCTAAATGTGAACGGGGATGTGGTCATGGGGATGTGTTCAAGGTGGACTGTATGGCTGAAACATCTGAAGTAGGAGCCATTTCTGTTTTTAGCACTGTAGAGTAAGTGTCTGCCCATTCAGTGCCATCTGCTGGTCCACAGAGATCAGACAATGTGAATATACATAAGAGCATAACTAGACATACGTTGTGAGATTTTTCAGGTAAGGCTTACCTAAGGTCAAGGAGTAATTTATTGTGTTAATTAATATTTTTTTTCTGTAGCCCTCAAGCTACTTTAGGGTCCATCTTCAAGACTAAAGAAAGAATGAAAGAATTTGGCAGCTTTCTTAAGATGATTCACAATATTTGTGAAAATGCATGGCATAGAGACATGGAGGCTGGGTAGCACCCTCTACAGGATACTTTCAAACCCAACATGGGAAATTTGAGCAAGTTAATTACAAAAAAAAACAACATTTCCATCTTATTTTTGTATTCAGGGTTGCAAGAAGGGGCCAAAGCCTATCCATGCAACATTAGGCCCAATGTGGGTGCCAGACCCTCATATACCACACTCACGCACTCAAGGGAACAATTTACAGATGTATTTATTATCATAGAAGGTCATGGGAAGCCCATGCCTGTGCTGGCTGCACCCACTTCAAAGCATTTACCGTGTACAATTGTTTTTACATTTCTAAAAGTTAGTTGTAGCAGGTGAAGTGACTCACTCAGGGTCAACAGTGAGTCAGAGAAGTGAATTGATCCACTAACCTTGAGGTTTATAAATCCAGCTCCAGCGTCATGAAGGGGGCTGCATTACGTATTCAATGTGATGTGTCATCAGCCTGCTTTTGAAAAGCCCTAATAGGAGGTGACGTCACCCAACATATTTTCTCCCACCTTCCTTATGACTTTTTTAAAGCTTACGGTCAAATTAATGCCACATACCACCACTTGCAGGGCATTTGCAGGATTAGCACACACAACTTCACATGAAGTGTCCTGAGTGAAATGAGCTTGAAGACGCAGTGTGAGCAGGTTTGCTTAACTTGGAACTGCTGAGTTCTACGGTAACAAGATTAGCACATCCACCATATAAAAAGATGCCTCTGTCATTCCAAAAGATGGCACATCACAGGCATTTTTAGCAATAAAATGCAGGGCATTTGTCATTCCAACAGATGGCACATCACAAACATTAAAACTGCTTTTACAAATCCCATATTAAAACAAGGCACATGTGCATTGCATTTTTTATTCTGACAGATGATGTATCACAGACATTAACACTGCTTTCAGGAATCCCATACCAAATGGCATATAACAGAGACATATGCATTGTATTTTTCATTTCAACAGATGGCACATCACAAACATTAAATCTCTTTTATGAATCCCATATGAAATGGCATAAAACAGGCACCTATGCATTGCATGTTTCATTCTAACAGATGATGCATCACAGACATTAACACTGCTTTTAGGAAACCCATACCAAATAGCATATAACAGAGACTTATGCATTACATTTTTCATTCCAACAGATGGCACATCACATATATTTTCAGTAATGTATTTTATTAACCCCATCTGTTGGAATGACAAATGTAATGCATTTTATTACTATATGTATGACAAAATACATTCCAATAGATGGTGCATTGTAAACATTAACGCTGAGGTGTGTGTTTAGATTTCAGCCCGTCTTAGATGGGTAGTGCGTCTAGTCTCTCCATAAACTCACAGCTGAGGGTGCCATCATTTATCAAGGGGTGAGCTCTTCCTTTAGGGATCATCTCTCAGCTCACATTTCTCTTAATAATTTCGCGGTGGTTTGTGCTGCCAAGTCTGTGATATGTCTGCATGGACTTTCTTCCCTAAATTCCAGACAAATCCATCAGTTTAACTGGTGGGACAATAAAAAAGCATTCACGCCCCTGTATGTTTTTACATTGTGTTATTATGACATGTTGAGCCACAGTGGATTTTATTTGGCTTTGTCGATCAACTGATCACTGATCAACAGAGCACAACTCATCCACGTCAAAGTGAAATCAAATAAAATTCCCATAGATGTTTATATCTAGCCAACCTTTTAAGTTCTTAGATTTTCCTCCCTTCTATTATTTATCTGTATTTTAATCTGTCTATCCTCTTTATCTAAAGAAGAATTAAACATTACATTCTCAAACCGCTTAAATAAACCCAAGTTCATGTAGTGCTTACCCGGTGGAGGACATCAATCTACCCTGAACATTAGGGACTCTAACCCCTGTAACACTCACGGGCAAGTCCTTAGCATGGTCCCAATTCAGCGGTAATGGATGAAGTGGAAGGGAAGAAAAGAAAACGATCCCAGGAGCATGTGACAAACAGTCCTACCGGTAGTGCGGTAAGGGATGATGAGATTTGGGGAAGCGTGCCCTCCGATGACCAATCCAACACCACTCACATGACAGGCAGGTAGGTACAAGGCAGTGCAGACATCTTTACAGGTTCGATGATCGCGGATATAAAAGATATTCCACAGGTAGAATGGCAGACAAGACAGACGGGTGGATACAAACACAAAACAACGGGGGATCCCTTGCCGCTTAGCCGGCTCCCCTTTTAAAGTCCCTGCTGGCCCTTCTTGTCCCCAGCAGCCCCTGCGTCCATTGGGCTGTTGGGAAATGGAGTCCATTAATCCATAAGGCTGTTACATGTAAATTGATAGAAAAATTAAGCAAGTGGGTGCTTGGATGGTTAAAGATTAAAAAAAATAGAAGGGTGGATGGATGGAAAATACAAAACGGTGAATGAATGGAAAAGGTTCAGACTTTAGAGTTACCAAAAATATGACGTGAAGTCCATCAGAGTGTTTAGATGCATGAATCACCAATCTGAGGGGCTGTCAAGATGGGCTCCGGCCACCCGTGACCCTGCAGATCTGAGAAGATTCTGTTATATTTTATCATTGGGATTCTAATATAAATATGGTGACAACAAATTGAATAACACACCACCGCTGTTACCGGCGAGGGGTCTCACTCATGCAGCGACTTTATTTCCTGTTTCAGCGCCATATCTTTCTCAACGCTGTCGTTGCTCTCCTTTTTAATTTCATACACGTGTGCATTAGCTTTTGGCATGAAGTGCAGTCGAATTACAGGCTTGCAAATAGAAACTTGTGCTCGACCGTACAATCAGTTAATTAGGGAGCGTTGTCATCCCCCTTAGGATGAGTTATATTAGCCGAGAAACAAATAAAACAAAAACAAAAGCAGGTGGGCCATTATCTTTCACTGTCAGCGCCATATGAGTCCCTGGCAACACCGGCGGCCCCAGTTACGTGTAGATGGTGATTTACCAGTTCATTCTACCCATTCAAGAGTAGCGTTAACTGAGCACTGAAACTGGAAAGGAGTTCATTTTTAGAGGAGCTGCCCATCTTTCTAATGTCCTGTTATAGAGCCTGTCCACATCAGCACTGGAGAGCACACCAGGCCGGTCAAGAGAAAACTCACATGGCGTTCAGCCGGGGCACATTGTTAATGGAAGGACCAGGGCAGAGAACAGCCACAGGGCATTGCCTCCCCCAGAGCGCTAGATGGCAGCCCCCCTGAGGGGGCTCCATGGGAGTTGGAGTTTGGCACAGCCCTGTTGGGTTCCATGGGTGCTGCCAGGGGGGCCTGACAGGGAGTCCCAAAGCCCTATTATATCCAGAACATCCTAATGGGCCACCGGAAGTGCTCCCGGGTGTGCCATAAAAAGAGCCGCCTGCAACTGCTCCAGGAGCTAGAATCGGGTCAAAGGGGGGCAAAGCTTGCTGTTTGAGGAGTGAAGGTGGACAGAGAAAGAGAGAGGAAAAGAAAGAAGAAAAGAAAAGAACTATACTGTGCTGCTTATTGAGTTTTGAACTTTGCTGAGCAGGTGGGAAACAACTTGGGAAGCGTTTCCCACGGGGAAAAAAATATATAAAAACCGGTAGTTGTGCTGAACTTGTGTTTTTGTCTGCTTGTGTCGGGTGTTGGATGCTACTGGAGCTCCCCATGCAGGCTACACTTACCGCTGTCACACACGTGGGCATGGGGGACAGTTTACAGGCTGATTGAGGCCCTTATCGTCCTCTTGAACCCTTTGACTTGACTCCAGACACCAGGTAAAAGTCCAAGAATTATTTATTTGGACACTAATAAAGTGCACAAAGCACCTACACTCCACAATACTCATAAATCAATAAACAAACCACAATAATCAATCCTCCACACTCCCAGACACTTCGCCACCCTTCCTCCCAGCTCAGCTCAGTGTACTGGTTTCCCAGAGTCCTTTATATAGTCCCTGACCCGGAAGTGTTTCTCCTTTCTGTCCATGTGATCACGAACACTTCCGGGTCGGATAAAAAGCTCCTTTCTTCAACCCGGAAGCACGTCGTTTCCTCTTGTCATGTGATCATGACGCACCTCCGGGTTATTGGGCAAGTAAGAGTCCGGCAGCCTCCCCACAGCGACTCCTGGTGGTCCCCATGGTATCCAGCAGGGCTGTGCATATAAACTACAAAGTCCATGAGGTCCTGCTGGAATTCGGGGAACGTTCACGCTGTTGGGAGAGCTCCACCTGGCGGCCTGGGGATGAGGGCCGGAATATTTAGCCGGCCACCCACCACAAGGCTCAAGTAGTGCTATTCGTCTACCCGACCAGGGGGTTGGCGCTCTCACCTGATCCTCTCTCCTCTTGCTCCTCTGCAGTTCAGCCGAAGGCCCCGCCTCTCAATGACATCACCACCAGTCTACCCACTGTTCACGTCACTTTTACGGCAAACCCTGATGATGTCATTTCTGGTACCCAGAATCCACCTTCCTGCCACATCAGTTCCTGTTCTGGCTGCCCTAACTCCACCTCTTCCTCCTACCTACCGTATTTATAGAGCAGACTCAAACTATTAGTCAGTTCAGTTGTGAACTTCGCTCCTGCAAGGACGTGTTTCTGTTCTTTTGCTGATTTTAACAGTATGTGGGGTGGTCATCCACAAACCTTTTTTTTTACTACACCACACTTACTCGTACCAGTAGGACCCCCAACATGGAGGTTTTCACATTTTATTGTTATACAACATTGAGCCACAGTGGAGTTATGGCTTTTCTGACATTTTCTCACCTGTCTATATTTCAATCTGTCCATCTGACCACATGTCCTTTCATCTGTACATCCACTTCACCCAAAGAAGAGCATAACAATACATTGTCAAACATCTCAGGGACATGGAGGGCTGGAGTCTGTGCTGCTTGTACTGGCCAGAGGCCATCAATTAAACTTGAACAGTGTCACACGAATAAGGGGACAGCCAACAGACCCAACACTGCGGGAAAAAAAACAGTCGAATGGAATGGGCACTGTAAAATGAGCAGACTCGACACACACTTAAAAAGGTTTGGGGCAGCCATCGGTAGAATATCCCTGGCTGCAAAAGGCTTTGAAAGGAACAGAGATATCCACGAGACTGAGTCCAAAACAGAACTGAAGTTGAGTTGCAAAGATCCATCCATCCATCCATTTTCCAACCCGCTGAATCCGAACACAGGGTCACGGGGGTCTGCTGGAGCCAATCCCAGCCAACACAGGGCACAAGGCAGGAACCAATCCTGGGCAGGGTGCCAACCCACCGCAGGACACACACAAACACACACACACACCAAGCACACACTAGGGCCAATTTAGAATCACCAATCCACCTAACCTGCATGTCTTTGGACTGTGGGAGGAAACCGGAGCGCCCGGAGGAAACCCACACAGACACGGGGAGAACATGCAAACTCCAAGCAGGGAGGACCTGGGAAGCGGACCCAGGTCCCCAGATCTCCCAACTGCGAGGCAGCAGCGCTACCCACTGCGCCACCGTGCCGCCCAGTTGCAAAGATGGCGGTTTTAAATAGTCAGACTGGAAGTGACATAGGGGAACCGGAAGTGAATGTCTTCTGACGTCAATCGAGGCGCCGTAAGTGATGTCATACTAGGCACCCGACCCGGAAGTGATGCCAGTCGAGACACCAGGACCGGAAGTGACGTCATACTAGCCGCCAGACCCGGAAGTGATGTCAGTCGAGACACCGCGGCCAGAAATGACGTCCTACTAGCCGCCAGACCGGGAAGTGATGTCAGTCGAGACGCCGGGGCCAGAAGTGACGTCATACTAGCCGCCAGACCCGGAAGTGATGTCAGTCGAGACGCCGGGACCGGAAGTGACGTCATACTAGCTGCCAGACCCAGAAGTGATGTCAGTTGAGATGCCGGGACCGGAAGTGACGTCATACTAGCCGTCAGACCCAGAAGTGATGTCAGTTGCGCCACCGGGACCGGAAGTGACGTCATACTAGCCGCCAGATCCGGAAGTGATGTCGGTTGAGCCGCCGGAACCGGAAGTGACATCATACTAGCCGCCAGACCCGGAAGTGACGACAGTCGAGACACTGGGTCCGGAAGTGACGTGATACTAGCCACCAGACCCGGAAGTTACGTCATAATAGCCGCCAGACCCGGAAGTGATGTCAGTCGAGATGCCAGGACCGGAAGTGACGTCATACTAGCCGCCAGACCCGGAAGTGATGTCAGTCAAGACGCCGGGTCCGGAAGTGACGTGATACTAACCACCAGACCCTTAAGTGATGTCAGTTGAGACGCCGGGACCGGAAGTGACATCGTATTAGGCGCCAGACCCTTAAGTGATGTCAGTCGAGATGCCGGAGCCGTTACCAAATGAAGCACAATACAATACAAAACTGTCGTAGAGGATATAAATTCAACATTCAAAACAGTATAAACAACATTCACAGTACAGGGGGGCTAGATAAATTTCACAGTATACAACATAGTGCAAGATAACAAATAGGGAGCACAGGAGGCATAAATCAAAACAGTAATAAATGAGACGTATTATCATAAATCCTTCTTACAGATTTGCTGGATTTCAGTTTCTTACTGTAAGTGACAGCAAGTATTGTTTAAAATCATTAATGAACCATTTAAAAGATGGTTTGCTATTTCTCCACTTACTACAGCGTACTGTATATGGTATGTACCTAAAAGAATGACAATGTTAATCATATCAGAGACAGATGGATAGAAGTTATCCATGTAGAACATAATATGAGAAAAGTCAAACTGTGGGATATCATTAACCTTGAGTGATAACCAGCTGTGTATTTCTAACCACAAATTACCCGAAAAAGGACATGAAAAGAACAAGAGTTGTAATGTTTCACAAGTTGAATCACAAAAAGAACACAGGTCCACCTCAAATTTAAATCTTCTTTTTAAAAATTCTTCTTTTTATTAATTAACTTGAAATGTGTTTCTTTAATTTTTGGGGAAACAGGCCACTTAACAAATTTAGAAAAAGCCTTTTCATTAATTGTCTGATACCAATTAAAAACTTGCAAATGCTTTCCTGAGTTAAAATCATGGAAAAGACTGGATTTAAAATTTGCTCTAATAGCCTTATTATTACATTTACTATTGTTTAGATAGATAGATAGATAGATAGATAGATAGATAGATAGATAGATAGATAGATAGATAGATAGATAGATAGATAGATAGATAGATAGATAGATAGATAGATAGATAGATAGATACTTTAGATTACAGTTTCCAATTTTTAAGTTTGGCAATGCTGGCTTGACTTCTGAATATACAGTAACGTGATGTTGTAGATTAACTGCCTTGATGCCAATGGGATTGCATGACAGACCTGCCTGTATTCTTTTTGAGTACAACCTAATTTAAATTTCTTCATAAAGGACATATAATCTAGCAGATTACCTTCTGAGTCCAGGAAGTGACATCATTCTAGGCACCGGGAAACTGGAAGTGACGTCTTCACATTTGAGTCAGACAGGTTTTCCCACAGCTGGTCTGCAGAGACGACATAAGAAGATTTAGTGCACCCTGTGGCCCCCTGGCCTGGCGTGGAATTACCTTCACTTGGTCCATACAACGTCCTCCTATTCGCACATGTGTGACAACACGGAATCAAAATCAGACAGATCGCTGGGCAAAGTCTCCGATTATTCACTGCAATTGACTAAAGCCACATATTTCAGCGTGGACAGCTACTCCCGTATCGACACCAGACAAGACCCCCGCTCCCCTTCTTTACTTAGGACTAAATCAGACCCTCCACAGCTCACTGCCCTCTCTGCTTCAAGGCCTTATTGTCTTCATCTACAGAGCCATCCATGGCTCCTTCACCACCCGCTCTGTCACTGCCAGCACCAACAGCAGAAAATAACAATGTGCCAGCTCCACCGGGGCAAGCCATAGAGGTACCTACTACAAGATCTGCAAGACTTGTGCGCCCACCCGTTTATCTTAGGGATTTGATTCTGTATTGAAAACAAAATGCATATTTGTTGTAGTAAAAAGAAATGAAATCTGAAATGAGGATGTCTCAGTTTTGTAACAGGGAGGTAATGTATAAGAGATATATTTTCAAAAACAGTTTAATACATTTAAAGTATACATGCAAATCAGTTTATCGTACATAATTCAGTTCACTTGTTTGTGATCTCTTAATTGATTACTTTTTCCTTGGACAAGGTGAATGTATTAGTTGGGCCTGAAGAAGGAGGGGAGAAACATGCGTGTGATACGCTCGGTGCACAAGAAAAGGAAAGGAACCCGACAGCTTCAGTGTCTTTACTCATCCTCCACAAACTTATACCTCATTGGACGCACACCTCAGGGCCCCAATCTGATTGGCCTGCACGTTTCTGGGAGGTGCTTAGACTTAGACTAATATAGACAAAAAAGAGAACGAGCCATTGCACAGTGGCTGGTAAAGATTCTTCACCGCAGACACACTGTAGAAGCAAACATGGAGAGCCTTCTCTCGCTGTCCTTTCAAGTTAAACTGACAGACTCATCAGCTCATGAATTCTGACTCTAATCTTTCACTTTCTATTTAATTTGACTTTAAACTTTCAAAGAAATCCAGTAGGAATCGCACGGATTCCCATATTGACCATATTTTACCAGCCAGTCTGATGCCCATTTTTTTATATTATTACTATTAATTAGCTTTATTTAGCAAACGCTTTTATCTCAACCACATAACAAAGTGTACAACTGCCTAATTTCATTCGCCATTTTTTGCATCATTTATGACATCTCAACAAGTTCAAAGCTCTCAGACGATTCGGGTGAATCTTGATTCTCTTCAGTCAGCTCACTGATTATCTTGTTGTTACAATTTATAATCTGGTCACCACTTCAAGTGTATTCAGTGCTGTTTCCTCGGGGCTTAGAAGCAGCTTTGAAAAATAAGAATGTTTCTTTGTGAAAACAAGTTCAAGTGGGATTTCATTAAGAATCGTCTTTGTGCTGCACCATCAGGGAAAATCTGAAACATACTGAGAATTCCTTCACTCAGATTTTCCTGCGCAGCACAAATCAGCCGGGCTTTCCTGCGACAAGGCATTCAGTTGGCATGCAGCCACCATGGTGCTGACCGGACATCTGCCGCTCCACAAAGCAGGAAAATAGTGTCAAACATGATTTAAAAAGAGCTACAAAATGTTGTGTGATCACTGTACAGTCAATGCGGGGGAGGGGGTGGGGGGGGGGGGGGGGGGTGGTTAGTTGACATTTCAAGTCATTCCTGAGCTGGGTGAAAAACCCTCATTTTAAGCCCAGTTGCTAAGGCAATGGACAGACAGACAGACAGACAGACAGACAGACAGACAGACAGACAGACAGACAGACAGACAGACAGACAGACAGACAGATAGATAGATAGATAGATAGATAGATAGATAGATAGATAGATAGATAGATAGATAGATAGATAGATAGATAGATATTAAAAATTTACATACTGCAGTTTAATAAGAAACTCATATAGGATAGATAGATGGTATAGTAGGTAAGATTAAAAATTTATTTAGTGTGAAGCCCAGGGCATGTACAGCCACCCTAACCCCAACACAGACAGTCAGGACACAAGTTCAGCAGACAACACACACTTTATTTACAGTTGGGGAGCACTTTAGCCTGCTCCCCACAGCACAGTACAGTACATAAAGCACAGCACACAAGACACAGCCCTTCTGCCTCCAGCCCTCCACACAGACTTTGTCCTCTTCCTCCCGACTCTGGCCTCTGACTCCTGTTGACTGGGACCTTTTTATAGGGCACCCGGATGGACTCCAGGTGCCCAACAAGCTTATTCCAGCACTACTTTGGAAGTGCAGAAGTGTTGCGAAATAGGGCCCTGCCATATGTTCATGTGCCCCCTGGCACTGCCCTTTGTCAGTCCGGGGGAGAAACTGTGCTGGAAATACTCTCTCCCCTGGTCATTCCATAATCAGGGCATTCCAGCCAGGTAAGGGCCTGGCTGTCCACCACAATAGATTAATAAGACTGGCAGTATGTAAGATAGATAGTAGGCAAGATTAAAAATTTAATATTTAAAAATGTAATATTGATTTTAGTATAGTAGGCAGACTAAGATATTGTCCATACTGTCTACGTCTTCATTTCATTACAAATTGTTTCTTCTCTTTACAGGAGCTCAAAGTTAAAATGGACGAACTCCTGCCCCTGCTGCCAGTGTTGGATCAATATAAGTCTGATGCCCGAATGATCGTCCAGCTGAAGGATGAGGTTCGGAATCTTTCTCTCCTGTTACTGGCCATCCAGGAGGAAATGGGTGCCTATGATTACGAAGAGCTACAACAACGTGTCCTGATCCTTGAAGAGAGGCTTCACGCCTGTATGCAGAAACTGGGTAAGTGACAAGAACTTCTTTTCCACAAATCAGCCAGCAGCAAAGGCCCAGTTGTTAGTGACAGCCACGGAGAGAACTCTAATGAGCGAATGAGTGTTACAGTCACGGAAAGCCGTCTAAGCCTTGAGATGACCACAAACATCTGTCTGCTTTATAGTGCCTTTCGCTATCTACCTCATTTTTTTATATATATATAGTTCTTATTGTCACAAAGGTTTTTAGTGCAGTGCTTCCCAAAGTGTTTTGCACCAAGGACCCCCTTTGTTAAAGATGTAGAGGACCACCTATGCTCAACAGCCACTCAACACTGGGGTTTGGGAGTAGAGAGCGAGAGGAGAAGGACTTGCGTTGGATGGTCCAGGTTTGTTTTTTTTTGTTTGGTTGTTCCCATACTGGTGGCGAGAGGTCTTTGGATAGTGGAGTGTGTGTCCAGCTTTGTAAATTCTGTTTAGCTAGATAGCCAAGTTAAGTGTTGTCCTCCTGCCTTGCTTCTATTTTTTTGTGAGCAGTTGTCTCCATTTTCTTGTGAGTTTCGTTTTTAAAACAAATGTTTATTTTTCAGATGATTTAGTTTTGAGTGTCTCTCTCTTTCATGTGTGTACCCCTGGGCCTTTAGTGGGCCGTTACACCACCGTGTAGTTTGGTGGTGGCAGCCTCAGGATGTGGAGATGATTTTCTGCAGCAGGACCCAGAAGGAAGGCTTCTGATGGAGAAACGAATGCAGCAAAAAAATAAATAAACCCGGAGGGAATCCTGATGGAATCTGGAAGAAAGCTGAACTTTGGGAGAAGTCTCCTCTTCCAGGAATACGACGACTTCAATTATAAAGGCAAAGCTACTCAAGAATGGCTTCAGAACAGCAATGTTAAAGTGCCGGAGTGGTCGAGACAGAGTCCAGATCTCATCTCTGGACATCACAAACTGGAGCAGTTTTGCAAAGAAGAAGGCGGAGAAAGTTGTGGAGATGTGCAAAGCTGAAGAGACCTGAGCACACACAGGCACCAGGCTGTCATGGCCGCCATAAGCGCCTCTACTAAATAGCGACTTGACGGCGGTGAATATTTCTATGATCAGCTATTGTGTGTTTTAGATTTGTATCCAGCTGAAATACCCGTTGTTGCAGATTTGTAGAACGAATTAAGGAAAGAAAGCAAAGATTAATGTGTTATTTTAAATGGTGACCCTGCTGTTATTGCTAGCTATCCGATCCGTCAACCGCACTGCCCTTCGATAAATGTCTGCTCTCATGAGTCGAGAATTTGTTCTTTTTGAATCCAAATTGCATAACTCCTTGCTGCGTTGTTATCATGAACTTTATCAAGTCTGACTCATCCTCGGGGTGGCAAGTTGGCACAGTGGTAGTGCTGCTGCCTCGCAGTAAGGAGACCTGGGTTCGCTTCCCAGGTCCTCCCTGCGTGGAGTTTGCATGTTCTCCCTGTGTCTGTGTGGGTTTCCTCCGGGTGCTCCGGTTTCCTCCCGCAGTCCAAAGACATGCAGGTTAGGTGCATTGGCGATCCTAAATTGTCCCTAGTGTGTGTTTGGTGTGTGTGTGCCCTGCGGTGGGCTGGCGCCCTGCCTGGGGTTTGTTTCTGCCTTGCACCCTGTGCTGGCTGGGTTTCACTCCAGCAGACCCCCGTGACCCTGTGTTAGGATAATGGATGGATGGATGGACGCATCCTCTTGGTTCAAGGTGGACAGTGCGTGGTCCTTAAATTACGAAGAAGAGCCAACAAAGCAGAAGCTGAACGGCAACTCTTTGATTCTCCTTTGCATTGCACTGCACTTCCACTCGCGTTCAGGCCTCACCCAGCACTCCCTGCGTTAGCACACAATACTCCTTTTTCTATTATGTTAGATAGAAGCAGCAGGCTGTGTTACCCAGGCAAGTTATGTTAACCTCCTGCCGTTCTGTCTGCTAGTTTGGCTTCAGTCTGTTCAGGTGTTGCACTTGCTTTGAGCCAGCAGGTGGCACTGGTTTATGATCTGTACAACACATGGAAAAAAAAGAAAACATTGGCACCCCTAGGGTCAAAACTTTCAGTTTCAAAGTAGTCTGCTTTGCCTGTATGCTCCTAGAGAGCAGCTACACAAAATTTGGTTCAGATCAGTCAAAGGGGGTAGAATTGTATAGGAGACTAACAATCAGACAGACAGGCAGACATACAGACAGACAGACATTTTTATTCATATATTAAAGTAGCTGAGCTACCCAGCTAAGACGGGTTAAAATCTAAGTAATCAACGTAGACTTCAGCATTAATGTTTGCAGTGCATCATCTATTGGAATGTATTTTGTAATGCATGTAGTAATAAAATGCCTTGCATTTGTCATTCCAACAGATGGCACATCACAAACATTTGTTGTAATAATATTAGAAGCGAGCTGTGGTACCCATCTAAGATAGGTTCTAATCAAAGAAAGCAAAGTAGACCTCAGTATTAATGTTTGTAGGGCACCATCCATTGGAATGTATTTTGCAATGTATGTACTAATAAAATGCATTGCATTTGTCATTCCAACAGATGGCACATCACAAACATTTACAGCAATAATATTAGAAGCTAGCAGTGCTACCCATCTAAGATAGGTTCTAATCTAAGAAATCAAGGTAGACCTCAGTATTAATGTTTGTAGGGCACCATCCATTGGAATGTATTTTGCAATGTATGTACTAATAAAATGCATTGCATTTGTCATTCCAACAGATGGTACATCACAAACATTTGTTGTAATAATATTAGAAATGAGCTGTGTTACCCATCTAAGCTAGGTTCTAATCAAGAAATCAAGGTAGTCCTCAGAAATAATGTTTGAGGGCACCATCCATTGGAAAGTATTTTGTAATACTTGTAGTAATAAAATGCATTGTATTTTGTCATTCCAACAGGAGGCACATCACAAATATTTGTAGCAATAATATTAGAAGTGAGCATGTTCTCCCCGTGTCTGCGTGGGTTTCCTCCGGGCGCTCCGGTTTCCTCCCACAGTCCAAAGACATGCTGGTTAGGTGGATTGGCGATTCTAAATTGGCCCTAGTGTGTGCTTGGTGTGTGGGTGTGTTTGTGTGTGTCCTGTGGTGGGTTGGCACCCTGCCTGGGATTGGTTCCTGCCTTGTGCCCTGTGTTGGTTGGGATTGGCTCCAGCAGACCTCCGTGACCCTGTGTTCGGATTCAGCGGGTTGGAAAATGGATGGATGGATGGATTTGCTACCCATCTAAGATAGGTTCTAATCAAAGAAATCAAAGTAGACCTCAGTATTAATGTTTGTAGGGCACCATCCATTGGAAAGTATTTTGCAATGTATGTACTAATAAAATGCATTGCATTTGTCATTCCAACAGATGGCACATCACAAACTTTTACAGCAATAATATTAGAAGCTAGCAGTGCTACCCATCCAAGATAGGTTCTAATCTAAGAAATCAAGGTAGTCCTCAGAAATAATGTTTGAGAGCACCATCCTTTGGAAAGTATTTTGTAATACATGTAGTAATAAAATGCATTGTATTTTGTCATTCCAACAGGTGGCACATCGCAAACATTTGTAGCAATAATATTAAAAGTGAGCTATGAAACTTGTCAAAGATAGGCTGAAATCTAAGAGATCAACATAGACCTCACCATTAATGTTTGCTGGACACCATGCTGTGGAAATTGTTTTGTAATGCTTGTAGTAATATAACGCCTTGCATTTGTCATTCCAACAGATGGCGTACCACAAACAATTGTAGCAATAATATTAGAAGCGAGCTGTGCTACCTGTTTAAGATGGGTTGAAATTTAAGTAATCAATGTGGACCTCGGCATTAATGTGTCCATTAGAAAGTATTTTGTAATGCACATAGTAATTAATAATATTTGTAATAATACCATTATTAGTAATAATAGTAATAAATATCCTGGGTATGTCGTTAATCTGCAACTAGCACTGCGAGCAGGTCCTCCAACTTGCAGGGCAAACTCGGGGACTGGTGGCAGAACTGGCACTCCAGCCACTGTAAAAAAAACCTCACACTGATCCAGTGTGGTGCTGAGGTGTCACCCATTGCACGGCTGCACTCATTCCAACAGATGGAGCCATCACAAACGTTTGTAATAACAGAATGCATTACTACAAAGGTGATCTGCTGGAATGACGGAGACATACTGTAGCAGCCAGATGAACACACAGACACTTGTGCTTCTGTTATATAGATTAAATTAACCCACCTTGTAGAGATCGGTTTTCACTTTAACATTAAAGAGTCTTTTCTGTTGATCAGTGTCAACAAGGCCCAGTTAAATCGACAAGGATTCAATGTTGTATAACAAGTAAATGTGAAAATTTCAAAGGTGGGGGGGTGAATATTAGACTGATATGTAGTATAAATGAAATCCACGTCAGAATAAAGAGCATACTGCTCTATGGCTCGTTCCTTGGGTGTCGTAGTTGGGGGGGATAATGATTACCCAGGGCCCACTGGATAGGGGAGGGTGGCCTGGAATGAAAATCATATGACAGACATGGATTGAGAGGAAGAGGCCCACAGAGACTGCTTATGCATTGGGCCCAGAGTTCTATGCTACACCCCTGCTCTCTCTTAATCAGATTTTGATATAATTTACGGTTTCTGGTACTTTAACCGTTAAAGAGAGAGAATAAAAGTTGAAAGGACGTCCTTTGCACACTCGAGCAAACTAAACGGCAGACATTTAAAACGAACGCATACCGCAACTGCAGCATGCAGCAATTTCCTTGTATTGGAAGTGCACTAACAATAATCAGATCCAACCCGTCATCCTCGAAATGAAATGAAGCTAATGGCTTTGAGCAAACTTTGCCTTCTGACCATCTGGCGGAGAGGAGCAGCAGCACTTGCTCTTCTTGCTTCTGAGGGGGCCTTTTTCCTTCAGACACAATGAGGAAATGGCCATGGGGTCCGAAGCACCACAGCAGCAGCAGCAGCAGCAGGCAAAATGCCGGGGCGTGCAAAGAATTCCACTTGACCTGATTTTGTGATTTCTGCTGGCATCTTACCGTGCAGAGTGGAGAATGTGGAAAAGGGCTCCCATGTCGGATAATTTAACTCTTAGGACATTCATCCTGACTTATTCAAGTGCAAGTTCCGGTTCAATTTCAAACGTACTGAAATAATAATTAGTTAGAATATTAAATTAACATTCTGAAAAGGATGATAACTTGTTGCACAGACATGAGTATATTTAAAAAACTCGAACCCGGGTTTATACTTTATACTCGTTTATACTTCACGCTCAGAACACGTACACGCACGCCACATGGCTGTCACACGTTCCCAGTGTCCATTTGACGCGTCCTCTGAGCAGGTCCTCAGAAATTAGCACGACGCTTGCGCGAGTTGCATTCGGGGGACGCAGTGTGATCAGGTCGGAACGTGACATCAGAGTCTCTGTTTACTATCTACACGTGACAGAAAGCCGCTTTTAGGATCCTCTGGGATCGATGTGTTTGATAAACGGCTCGATGTCGTGAAGCAAAACAAACACATTCGTGGTGCTTTTATACTCAAGTGTCGTATGTTCCCCATCGTAATGACACGACACATTTCAAAAGTCTCACATACCATCTTCGTTGACGTCTTTTCTTTTTTTTTTTTTTGTGCAGCACTGTATTTGAGCCACAAGGGGAAAAAATTAAGGACACAGTGAAAAGGTGTATTTTGTGATTAAAGTGGAGATGTCGTCTTTAATCTCGAAATGTTCACTTTAACCTCGTAGTTTATTTTATCATTAAAGTAGACCGTCATAAACGTCATCTTAAAATAGACCCCGTTGTTCTTCCTGACCTGACGTCAGTGGAAAACATCAATAGATCGCCACACAGAACACATTCAATGTATGATATTCCAACACTCTGCACATTTAGAATCCTTAGATTTAAACTTGGTATCACTTTCATGACGAAATGCATTAAAGTATTTATGTTACATTTTACAGATAAATTGTTAACTTTGTTTAAATAATGAATACTGTTAATAATTACACGTGTGGGGGTGACACGGTGGTGGAGCAGGTAGCGCTGCTGTCTCGCAGGGAGTCACGTTGCTGGTGTTCCCTGCCTGGAGTTTACATGCTTTATTGTTGGGTTTCCACAGTGTGCGGTTTCCTTCCAAAGACTTGAAGTTTTGGGGATTTGGTGACGATAAAATGACGCTAGTGTATGTGAATGCTTGTATTCACCTTGCGATGAGCTGATGTCCCGTCCAGGGATTGTTTAATCCTTATGCTGGCCGGCCATCTAAACTGAGCGATTAGGGGAGAAGGGCCTTAGTCAGGGAGGTGACCAAGAACCCGATGGTCACTCTGTCAGAGCTCCAGAGGTCCTCTGTGGAGAGAGGAGAACCTTCCAGAAGGACAACCATCTCTGCAGCAATCCACCAATCAGGCCTGTATGGTAGAGTGGCCAGACGGAAGCCACTCCTTAGTAAAAGGCACATGGCAGCCCGCCTGGAGTTTGCCAAAAGGCACCTGAAGGACTCTCAGACCATGAGAAAGAAAATTCTCTGGTCTGATGAGACAAAGATTGAACTCTTTGGTGTGAATGCCAGGCGTCAAGTTTGGAGGAAACCAGGCACCGCTCATCACCAGGCCAATACCATCCCTACAGTGAAGCATGGTGGTGGCAGCATCATGCTGTGGGGATGTTTTTCAGCGGCAGGGACTGGGAGACTAGTCAGGATAAAGGGAAAGATGACTGCAGCAATGTACAGAGACATCCTGGATGAAAACCTGCTCCAGAGCGCTCTTGACCTCAGACTGGGGCGACGGTTCATCTTTCAGCAGGACAACGACCCTAAGCACACAGCCAAGATATCAAAGGAGTGGCTTCAGGACAACTCTGTGAATGTCCTTGAGTGGCTCAGCCAGAACCCAGACTTTCTGGATGCACTGTATATAGATGATAAAAAGCAAACAGATTTGAAATTTGAGAAAATTTACTCAATCAGAAGTAGTCTTTTGTTTAAACAACCATCTAATTTTTTTGTATCATGGAAATATAAATGTGTACACGATATTAAAAACTGTATTCAATATAATGCATATTCTGTCATTATTTTATTTGAATTTATACATCATCAGTTTAACAATAATGTGTAAACATTAAACATGCCATATAGATATAAAGATGTAATGGGAACAATAAGCTGTGACGTCCCCGTCGTGTTCCTGGTCACACATTTTATTTTGTGATTTTTTTTTTTTATTTTCGCCATCATTATTATATTTAAGTTGTCTGCATATTGATTTGGCAAAATTTTACACCAGTTGCCCTTCCTGATGGAGAAGTTTAGAGAAGGCCAAAAGGAGTTGCATTGCGTCTTTGTGGACCTGGAGAAAGCATATGAAAGGTTGCTTCGAGAGGAGTTGTGGTATTGTATGAGGAAGTCAGGAGTGGCAGAGAAGTACATAAGAGTTGTACAGGATATGAAGTGTGACAGTGGTGAGGTCTGCGGTAGGAGTGACGGATGTATTCAAGGTGGAGGTGGGATTACATCAGGGATCGGCTCGGAGTCCTTTCTTATTTGCAATAGTGATGGACAGATTGACAGACAAGATTAGACAGGAGTCCCCGTGGACTATGATGTTTGCTGATGACATTGTGATCTGTAGCGAGAGTAGGGAGCAGGTTGAGGAGACCCTGGAGAGGTGGAGATATGCTCTAGAGAGGAGAGGAATGAAGGTAAGTAGGAACAAGACAGAATACATGTGTGTGAATGAGAGGGAGGTCAGTGGAATGGTGAGGATGTAGGGAGTAGAGTTGGCGAAGGTGGATGAGTTTAAATACTTGGGATCAACATCACAGAGTAATGGGGATTGTGGAAGAGAAGTGAAGAAGAGAGTGCAGGCAGGGTGGAATGGGTGGAGAAGAGTGTCAGGAGTGATTTGTGACAGACGGGTATCAGCAAGAGTGAAAGGGAAGGTCTACAGGACGGTAGTGAGACCCGCTCTGTTATATGGGTTTGAGACGGTGGCACTGACCAGAAAGCAGGAGACAGAGCTGGAGGTGGCAGAGTTAAAGATGCTAAGATTTGCATTGGGTGTGACGAGGATGAACAGGATTAGAAATGAGGACATCAGAGGGTCAGCTCAGGTGGGACAGTTGGGAGACAACGTCAGAGAGGCGAGATTGTGTTGGTTTGGACATGTGCAGAGGATAGATGCTGGGTATATTGGGCGAGGGGTGCTAAGGATAGAGCAGCCAGGCAAGGGGAACAGAGGAAGGCCTAAGAGAAGGTTTTTGGATGTGGTAAGAGAGAACATACAGGTGATGGGTGTGACAGAGCAACATGAGGAGGACAGGAAAATATGGAAGGAGATGATCTGCTGTGGCAACCCCCAATGGGAGCAGCCGAAAGAAGAAGAATGACTCTGAGTAAAAGCCATATGACAGCCACCTTGGATTCTGAGAACCTGAGGAAAAATATTTTCTGGTCTGATGACACCAAGGGCAACATGTCTATGATGAAGCGTGGTGGTGGCAGTGCCATGCTACAGAAGACAGGGAGACTGGTCAGAAGGAGGCCAAATATAGAAAGGTCCTTGAAGAAAACCTGCTCCAGAGCACGCATGACCTCAGACTGGGGCAACGATTCCTCCTGTCGGCACGACAAGACAACTCCAGAGGGGCTTCAGAACAAGTTCTTTGAGTGGCCCAGCCAAAACCCAGACTTAAACCTTGCAGAACATCTGTGGAGAGCCCTGATGATGGCAGTTTAGAGACCCTAACTATCCAATCAAATGGTGTTTGAGAGGATTCTGCCAAGAAGAATGGCCCAAATCCTGGTGTGTGAAGCTTGTAGAGACTTGGCCAAGAAGACTCAAAGCTGGAATTGCTGCCCAAGGGGCTTCTCCAAAGTACTGAATTAAGGGTCTGAAAACTTATATGAAGGAGAGATTTAGTTTTTTGAGTTTAAATACATTTGCAAACCTGTTTTCACTTTGTCATTATGGGTTATCGATTGTAGATTGATGTTCAAATGTATCCATTTAAAATGTAAAGCGTGCAGAAAATGGAGGGCTTGGAAACTTTCTCAATCCACTGTTTAGAGAATACTGAAGCTGGGTTGTGTTGCCTTCACTGGGTGCATTACCCTCTAAAAAGCAATTCATGACACACTGAAACTTAAGACCCCCCCCCCCCCCCCCCCCCAACTATCATATTCTCCATCTGTCTTTGAAATATTTTTTGTTATTCTGCAGTTTTAGTCATTCAGGCTTCTTGATGCTGAATTATTAAATATTAGGGCAAACTGTAGAAAGCACTGAAGAGGCAGAAGACTGATACATCTGTCACTACAGTCTGTTACTAGATTAAAAAGGAAACAAAAGCATGTGTTCTTTTCAGAAAAAAAAATAAAACAAATTTTAGAAAAGCAGACTTCGCATAAACAAAATGGTTTTATAAAAGAACACAATAACGTCATTTTGTTTGTCAGTTTATTCAGCCTTTGGCCAGACAGGTCGTTGGTGGTACGGCTGGTAACGGGCGCTGAATGTTCATTTTTGAAGATGACAGATTGGTTTCTGGTGGCCTGGCGGTTAGTGCTGCTGCCCTGCCGATCGGCTGTCCAGGGTTCAAATCGTTCCTTTGTTTTTGTGGAGTTTACATGTCAAACTAAATCAATTTTTTGTCAGGGTTTAGGGTGGCTGTATGCCCCCCGGGCTTTCCAGCAACTCCTGGTTTTTAAAGGTGTGCTGTTTGAAAAGTGTTTCTTTTTTTTAAATTGGTTGATTCAGGAGCAGCAGCATGGTGGCACAGTGGGTAGCGCTGCTGCCTCACAGGAAGGAGACCTGGGTTCTCTTCCCGGGTCCTCCCTGCATGAGTTTGCATGTTCTCCCCATGTCTGCGTGGGGTTTCCTCCCACAGTCCAAAGACATGCAGGTTAGGTTCATTGGTGATCATAAATTGTTCCCTAGTGAGTGTGTGTGTGTGTGTGTGCCACGCGGTGGGCTGGCACCCTGCTTGGGATTTGTTCCTGCCTTGCACCCCGTGCTGGCTGGGATTGGCTCCAGCAGACCTCTGTGTTAGGATATAGCGGGTTGGACAATGACTGACCGACTGACATTTCAATTATACACGCAGTACAATGTGTGGTGAAATACTTAGTTGCTAAGCTGTGCATTAAATAGAATATAAAACAACAATACACAACTTTAAACATACTCTATCAATTAAAATCATTATGCTTAATGACAGCAATAGTATGAATTACATTAAAAGAATAAAAATATGTAGGGTGGCATGGTGGTGCCTTGCAGTAAGAAGATCAGGGTTCATGTCTCGGATATTACAAGAAGAAGAAAATACAAACAAATAACACCAGTTCTTAAATCCTTACACTGGCTGCACACTGTAAAGTTTAGAGCAGATTTCAAAATCCACCTTTTAACATATAAAGCCTTAAATGGCCAAGGTCTGGCTTATTTGTCTGAACCTGTGTGTGAGTGTGCGGAAGAAAATTATGAATACAGACACCCCTCACTGGAATGCCCCGATTTTTGCAATAAAACACAGGCAGGAGAAAGGGACAATCATTATTCTTTATCTAAATCTCCAAAGAGGTAACAAGATAGATAGATAGATAGATAGATAGATAGATAGATAGATAGATAGATAGATAGATAGATAGATAGATAGATAGATAGATAGATAGATAGATAGATAGATAGATAGATATTTTAGTATAGTCGGCAGGATTACAAAATTAGATAGATAGATAGATAGATAGATAGATAGATAGATAGATAGATAGATAGATAGATAGATAGATAGATAGATAGATAGATAGATAGATAGATAGATAGATAGTATATTAATGTTAGTATAGTAGGCAGGATAGATAGATAGATAGATAGATAGATAGATAGATAGATAGATAGATAGATAGATAGATAGATAGATAGATAGATAGATAGATAGATAGATAGATAGATAGATAGATAGATAGATAGATATTTTAGTATAGTAGAGTTAAGATAAAGTCATTTATATGACCAGTTTTCCTTCCAAAATTTTCCTTTCTTTTCTTTCACTGAATTCCTCCACTACCTTCCAAGTGAGCTTCATCCTGACTCCTCTCCCATCTCTGACTCTGTGGGATAAGTGAAGGGCTTTCTTTTTAAAGCGGACCCAGGAGTACCTCCGGTACTCAATCTATCACCTTCAGTTAACAATTCCAAACCCAGCAGAATCACACTGTTCATTATGCGCTTAATGTCTGACAGCTCCCACTGGTATCCTCAACAGAATTCGACAGGGCAGACCCATGGGACCACAACTCCATGCTGCCCTGTGGGCATCCATATTGGAGCTCGGCAGATGGGATGCTGCCGCCCAGCGTACGGGGTGTTGCGCAGCCTATACTCAGCAGTCATCTACTGTCCTGTCCATCCAGACTCCCGGGCCAAATGAGAATGTCCTATTGAGTCTCCTGGGACACCTGCCTGGAGTAGTTGTTGCTGCAGCATCCTTGCATGTCTACATCTTGGCAGGGGGAATATTGCAGATCCCTCACTGACCTTCTTTTATAATGACTTCCTGGCCAGACAAGGGAGCTGAGTCCCTGCTTGTTTTTGTCATTAAAGAGGACTGTGCGCAGATTGCACACAAACAATCTGCGCACAGTCCTCTTTAATGCCAAAAAACAAGAAATCGACAGCAGAAACACGAAACGCAGTTTATAGTATCCCATGCAATTCTTGCTCAGCAGTATACATAGGACAAACTTCAAAAAGAATCTCAACACGTGTGCAGGAACATCGCAACGCCGTCAGAAGAAAGGACGCACTATCATTGATCTATGCACATACCAAATTGACAGGACATACATTCAACTGGGACAATGTAAAAGTAAAATTTAAGGCCAGTACTAAAAGTGCCAGAGAGTTGGCCGAGTCTTGGCTATCAGATGAAAACGCCATCAACAGACACTTGGACATAAATCCAGCATATGCTAACTTAAGAAGAACATGTTCATAATAAATAAACTATACAACCCGATGATCATACTGACTTAGTCACCTATATATATAGTCCTGCAGTGGGTCGGCACACTGCCCAGGATTGTTTCCTGCCTTGTGCCCTGTGTTGGCTGGGATTGGCTCCAGCAGACCCCCGTGACCCTGTGTTCGGATTCAGCGGGTTAGAAAATGGATGGATGGATATATATATATATATATATATATATATATATATAGATATATATATATATATATATATATAATATGATCCAGCTGGGTACAAAAACAGGAAACGTAGTACTATAGAAGAATGGTTATGCCATAAAAAGAACATATCTCTCTTAAGGGATTATATAAAATAACAAAAAAATACATTTATCATAGTGAATAATAAAATAACAGCATCATCTTTTAAACATAAGCTCACAAGGATAGGAGACTCAGACACACGGACCAGGGTTCAAATTTAACTCTTACAAGTGCACATTAAGATCTCAAGATGCCGTTCTGCTTATGATTCCAAGGATTAATAAAATAACAGTGGGAGGTCGAGCTTTTAGTTACAGGGCCTCTAAACTGTGGAATGGTCTGCCTGCTACTATAAGAGATGACCCTTTGGTCTCAGCTTTTAAATCCCGGCTGAAGACTCACTACTTCAGTTTAGCACACCCTGACTAGAGCTGCTGATTAACTTTACAGACTGCATCTCTGTTGTTAGTCATTAGCACTAAAACATAAGTAACATGATAGTTAGAATGTGTTACTAACCCTCACCTATTTTGCTTCTCTTCTGGGTACTCACATGTGGCACTTGGCGCCACTGCCCTACTGCCAGGTGGTTTTGCCTGCCTAAGGTAAAGTCATCTCTGATGGAGGACTGCAGGAATCTTGGAAGGAGGGGTCCTTTCATCAGGTTGGCTGGCCCAGTGCTGACTCAGCTGTGGAATGGCCAATAGGGGGAGGCAGCTCAATGGCTGAGGTCTCCAGGACTCTGAACAGAAACAGTTAAATTGTGCTCTGTACTTGTAATATTTCTATTGTACTATTGTATTGTATTGAGGATTACTTGTGTTCTGTTCTCTGTATTGTGTTGTATTGACATTTTTTTTGACACCCACTGCACACCCAACGTACCTGGATAGTCGTCTCTTTTTGAACTGCCTTTCCCAAGGTTCCTTCCTTGGTTTTTTTTTTGTGAGTTTATTCCTTGTCTTCTTAGAGAGTCAAGGCTAGGGGGGATGTCAAAAGGCAGGGCCTGTTAAAGCCCATTGCAGCACTTCTTGTGTTGATTTTGGACTGCTATACAAAAATAAATTGTATGTATGTATGTATGTATGTATGGAGTTTGCATGTTCTCCTTGTCTCCAGGTGGCTTTCCTCCGGCATGCAGGCTAGGTGGTTTGCTGATCCTAAATTGGCTCTGCTGTGTGTGTGTTTGTGTGTGTGGGTGTGTGTGCTCACCCTGTGATAGACTGGCACCATGTCCAGGGTTTGTCCCTGCCTTGCACCCTACACTAGCAGGGTCCACACGACCCTGTTCAGGAATAAATGGGTTTGAAAATGACAGACTAACCGACTAATAAATAAGTAAATAATAAATAACTTGACATAAGAGACAATAGGGCATCATGGAGCTCTAGGCTCTGTCCTCATTCCAGATGTGTATGGCTCCTCCTCAGTCTTCAGGCAGCCATAGTATGATCTAGCGGTTAGGATTCCTGGTTTTCACCCAGACGGCCTGGGTTCAACTCCCGGTATGGGAAAACTCTGAAACTACGGATCTGCACTGGCAATCAGAAGGTTGCCAGTTCGAATCCCGTTAATGCCAAAAACCTGCAATTTCTGAGCGCTTTGAGTAATACATAGTGAGAAAAGAGCTATATAAATGCAAAGAATTATAGTGTTTCTAGGGGCGGAACGGTGGCGCAGTGGATGCCTTGCATTTAGGAGACCCGGGTTCGCTTCCCAGGTCCTCCCTGCGTGGAGTTTGCATGTCTCCCTGTGTCTGCGTGGGTTTCCTCCCACAGTCCAAAGACATGCAGGTTAGGTGCATTGGTGATCCTAAATTGTCCCTAGTGTGTGCTTGGTGTGTGTGTGTGTGTGCCCTGCGGTGGGCTGGCGCCCTGCCCGGGGTTTGTTTCCTGCCTTGCGCCCTGTGTTGGCTGGGATTGGCTCCAGCAGCCCCCATGACCCTGTATTTAGGATATAGTGGGTTGGATGATGGATGGATAGTGTTTCCATGACCACAGCATAAAGACGAGTCGGTTGTTGGGATAGCTGGCATCTCTCATCATTTTCTTTGCCCTGGTCCGACATCACTTGCTGTAGATGCCCCTGACGTGACCCCGCCACTTTCTGCAGAGCTTTGTGGTCCTGCCGTTTCCAAACTAGATGACATTACTTCTTACTTATCAGGATGCTTTGGTGGTGGATATGTAGAAGTTCTTTAATATTTAGGAGAGCAGTCTGAAATCCCTGAGAGATCTGAGGTGGTAAAGACGTTATTGAGTCTTCTTCACCGAGGTACCAATGTGCTTGGAGCAGGTCAGACCCTCTATGATGTGGACGCTGAGGTATCTCAAACTGTCCACCCTCTCCCATTTGAGTGTTTTGTGAAACTGAGGGGTTGGTGGTTCACAAGTCCACAATCGGTTCCTTTGTCTTGCTAACATTCAGGAGTAGGCTGTTGTCCAGACACCGGTGTTACAGATTCTCCATTCCATCCATGTAAGTCTGCTCATTGTTGCTAGAGATCAGGCCCACCACAGATGTGTCATCAGCCAACTTGACAATAATGTTAGATTCATGTGTAGCCATGCAGTTGTATGAGCAGAGGACTCAGAACACGGCCGCTGTGGAGCCCCTGTGTTGTGAGTGAGGAATGATGAAGTGTGGTCACTCACTCAAACCACCGAGGGTCTGCCTGTCAAGAACCTAAAATCCCAGTTGCATCATGAAGTGCTCAGATGCAGATCCCTGAGATTGGAGATGAAGGGTTTATTGTGTTAAATGCTGAACCACAGCCTATAAATAGCATTCACACATACAGCAATGCCCTCTCTTGTTGTTAAGGTGGGCCCAATACAGTATGTAGGGTCAAAGTCATGGTATTCTTTGTGAATCTACTGCAACAATATGGGAACTGTAATGGATGTAATTCTTTGGACAGAGAAGTATATTTGTAACTCTTGACTAACAAGTGGGTGTAGTGGCCTGTTGGTGCTCCACACAAAAAACAAAGGGGGTTGTTAAGTGAACGAGAGCTTAGCTGACAACACTGGAACATTCCACTGTTTTGAGGCTTTCCTTGCCCACAGAAACATAGCACTTCATGGTGTTAAAAAGGGTCTTTGTAATGCAGATGTTGCCAGTTCTCAAGTGGCCACGGGCAGCAACCAAAGTGAAAATGTCCACACTGGGATGAATTAAAGTGTCTGTGACCCACTCCATGATAAAACATTTGGCATAGTCGGCAGGATTTGAACTGTTAATGATTAGGATGCTGTGGTCTGTTGGTGGTGTAAAAAAAGGAGAGGTCACAGGTTTGTGGCTGGCAATTGACAGTTACCACAGACTGGAATGGAGTGCAGTGTGTCACAACAAAACACTTAACGTAGTCGTTAGGATTTGCACTGTGGACATTTGGATTGTTGGGGCCTGTCGGTGCTGTTGAAACAAAGAAGTGGGGTCTGAGTGAAAGAGCACTCAGCTGACCTGACAAGGAAATTTCACTCAGAGTGTTTAGAGGCCGTCTCTATTTGCAGGATCATAAGGGTTCTCCCATTGTTCATGATATAAAAATGGAGTTTCTAATGGCCTTTGTAATCCAGATGTTGAAGGTGCATGGCCGGCAGTGCCAGGCCACACTGCAAATGGCCAGACTGGCACAGACAGCACAATGCTGTTTCCTGCCTTGTACTGAATGATGGGCTCTAGCCCCCAGTGATTCAGAATTGGGTTAAGTGGTTTGAATATGAGCTTCAGCAGTGGAATTTGAACCCACACCCTCAAGATACAGTGCATCCGGAAAGTATTCACAGCGCATCACTTTTTCCACATTTTGTTATGTTACAGCCTTATTCCAAAATGGATTAAATTCATTCTTTTCCTCAGAATTCTACACACAACACCCCATAATGACAACATGAAAAAGTTTACTTGAAGTTTTTGCAAATTTATTAAAAATAAAAAAACTGAGAAATCCCATGTACTGTACATAAGTATTCACAGCCTTTGCTCAATACTTTGTCGATGCACCTTTGGCAGCAATTCCAGCCTCAAGTCTTTTTGAATATGATGCCACAAGCTTGGCACACCTATCCTGGGCCAGTTTCGCCCATTCCTCTTTGCAGCACCTCTCAAGCTCCATTTTGGAATAAGGCTGTAACATAACAAAATGTGGAAAAAGTGATGCGCTGGGAATACTTTCCAGATGCACTGTATGTAGTTTAAAGCCATAACCACCGCAGGGGGCCGTGTTTTGGGGTGGTGTGCCCTTGACGGGCCCAGTAGTAAATAAAGCAGCATTGATTGATGAAGATGATAATGACATTTGATGATGGCAAGGTGATATTTACAAATGCATAGCATGTCACTGCAGGGTATCTTCAGGGTCATGGAATGTGCTTTGGGGTGGCACACACTGGCACAAACTGAAACTGAAATAAAGGGATGAATGAGTAATCAAGAATCTCTTCATCCATTTTCTAACCATAATTATTGAGTTCAGGGTTGCAGAGAAGCTTTAAAATGACCATAACCCTGAATGTGGAAGGAGATATTTTTTTTTTTTTTGGTTATGGAAGGAAAATCCACTTACATGTGGCAGGAATGTACAAATGCCACACAGTCAGTGCCTGGGATCAGGGTTTAAATACAAGATTCTACAAATGGAAGGCAGCAGCACTAACCACTGCACCACCATGCTACCCGTGATAGGAGAGCAGTTAGATTTCATGATTGTAGGTGATGTTTACTTCTGCATATCTCAGCATTGTATCTTTAGTGTAATATAATAGGCTTTGAGGTGATGCGCCCCATGAAGGGCAAAAACATAAAAAAATAAACCATGCTTGACTAATTGAGGAAGCCATGGACTTGTATTTCAAGAGTCATATAATATAATCTGGAGTGGAGCCAACCATGAAGGGCACTATAAAATAACAAAGCCTGGCTGAGGATTACAATGTGGTTTGAACATTACATAGGGGTGGCACCTCATACATGTCGCTGCAATATAACATAATACAATTGCTATTTTTAATATATATAGATGATTTAGATAGGAATATAAGTAACAAGCTGGTTAAATTTGCATATGATACCAAGATAGGTGGATTACCAGATAATTTGGAATTTGTTATATCATTACAGAAGGGCTTGGATAGCATACAGGCTTGGGCAGATTTGTGGCAGATGAAATTTAATGTCAGTAAATGTAAAGTATTGCACATTGGAAGTAAAAATGTTAGGTTTGAATACACAATGGGCGGTCGGAAAATCGAGAATACACCTTATGAGAAGGATTTAGGAGTCGTAGTGGACTCTAAGCTATCGACTTCCCGACAGTGTTCAGAAGCCATTAAGAAGGCTAACAGAATGTCAGCTTATATAGCGCCTTGATGTGTGGAGTACAAGTCACAGGAGGTTCTGCTCAACCTTTATAACACACTGGTGAGGCCTCATCTTGAGCACGGTGTGCAGTTTTGGTCTCAATGAAGACATAGCAGCGCTAGAAAAGGTCCAGAGAAGAGCGACTAGGCTGATTCCAGGACTACAGGGGTTGAGTTAATGGGAAAGATTAACAGAGCTGAGCCTTTACAGTTAAAGCAAAAGAAGATTAAGAGGAGACCTGACTGAAGTGTTTAAAATTATGAAGAGAATGAGTCCAGTGGATCGAGACGGTGACTTCAAAATGAGTTCATCAAGAACACGGGGACACAGCTGGAAACTTGTTAAGGGTAAATTTCGCATAAACATTAGGAAGTTTTTCTTTGCACAAAGAACGATAGACACTTCGAATAATATACTATAATATAATATAATATAATATAATATAATATAATATAATATAATATAATATAATATAATATATGAAAGGTGCTATAAATAATAACAGACTCAAACATGTCTCCTCACTGTAATGCAAGGTGGTACAATTTATTTGTGTACAATGAAAGGTGCTATAATATTTATTATTATTATTATTATTAATAATAATAATAATAATACATTTTATTTATATAGCACCTTTCCCATGCTCAAGGTACTATAAATAATTAATTTGATTGAAGGGTTATGATGTGGTTTGACCATTCCACAGGGCTAAATACGGAAATATGTTGCTGCACTGTAATGCAAGACAATATAATTTGATTGGCAGGTATTGTGAAAGGCACTATAAATAATAATAGTGATTTAGAATTATATGCATCTAGCCACAATACCTGTCTGACAGGTAATGCAGTTATTTAAAAAATATTTGCCATGTCTTGCCCTACGTGTACTTTCAGCGCAGATGTATTTGAATCTCTTGACCGGCCCTCCCTTTCACAAGTGCGTTCCCGTAAAGCCCGTTTCTCAGACTCTCTCATTATTTTTGAGGCGCCTTCCTCACCTCCTGTCCAGTTTTATACTTTCTGTCTTTGAAGGCGACTCTCTTAGTGTGAATCTTTACTTCTTCTCATGCATCTCACCTTCACACTTTCTCGTTTGTCATGTCACCAAACTGACCAATCACACCAAAGCCAAACTGACCAATCAGATTGCTCTGAGGAACTGGACACACAGACCTTCATGTTTTATTATATAGTAGACTTGACCATTCTGAAGAGGTGGTTTCTCATACAGTATGTGTCTCTGCATTATAATGCAAGGTAATTGGATTTGGCTGGTGCTTATTTTGAAAAGCCCTAGAAAAAATAATCCAATGTGAGAATTCTGTTATGATTTGATCATTCTACAATGATACTTATTTATGCATATTGCTGCATTTTGATAGTATTTGGAGTAGTGGGGACTATGAAAAGCACTATAAAGAATAAAGTTTGCAAATTAAAATGTGATTTGACCATCCGTTAGTAATACTTCATCATGCAAGCTGCTAATTTTTGATGAAAGTTCATATAATAGGGAATGGTGGAAACCATGAATGTCACTGAGTTGTAATGCGAGTTAATATGATTTGGGGTGGTGGATACAATTAAAGGCGCTATAAATAATAACCTTGATTGAGAGATTATGATATGATTTGACCATCCTTCATGGATGGTTACTCATACATGTCTCTGTAATATAAGGTATTATGATATGATTTTAATAAGAATAATAACATGCTTTATTTATACTGTATGATGCCTTTCCCATTTGGTTGGTGGGTACTTTGAAAGGCACTATAAATCTTTTTCTTTTGGCTGCTCCTGTTAGGGGTTGCCACAGCGGATCATCTTTTTCCATATCTTCTAGTTCTCCTCATCTTGCTCTGTCTCATCCATCACCTGCATGTCCTCTCTCACCACATCCATAAACCTTCCCTTAGGTCTTCCTCTTCTCCTCTTACCTGGCAGCTCCATCCTTAACTACCTTCTCCTAATTTACCCAGCATTTGTCCTCTGCACATGTCCACTTGAAAGGCACTATAAATAATAATCCTAAATGGAGAATTATGTGATTTGATCCTGTTAGTTATGCATGGCCTGCATTTTAATGCAAGTTTATAGTATTTGGAGTAGAGGATACTATGAAGGGCACTAATAATAATAATAATAATAAATTTTATTTATATTGCAATAATAAAGTCTGACTGCAGATTATAGTGTCATTTGACTATTCACCAGCAATACATAACCATGCATGTCACTGAGTTGTAATGCAAGTTAATACGATTTGGGGTGGTGGGTACAATTAAAGGCGCTATAAATAATAATCCTGATTGTGAGATTATGACATGATTTGAGGTGTAATTACTCATACATGTCTCCGATTCATAATACAAGGTAATAGGATTTGCTTGGTGGGTATTTTGAAAGGCACTATCTTATATATAAATGTCTATGCGTGGAAGTGTGTGTGTGTCTGTCCAGCCAGGAAGTGAGATGTGCAGTAGGGGTAAGGGCATCACCTCTGAGGAAACACAAGCAATGCCAGCATGTCGGCAAAACGAAACCTCTAAATAAAGAGTCACTTGCTTAGCCACTAATGCAGAAGTGAGACAAGCACTTCGGAAAAACATTATGCCTTTTACTTTTCCTCCAACCGCTAATTCACAAGCGGGCCAGCATGTCAGCCAAACAAAACCTCCGAATTTAGACAAAGTTGCTTAGCCGCTAATACACAAGCGAGGCGAGCACATTGGCGGAATGGTATCCCTTTTACTTTTCCTCCCACCACTAATGCACAAGAGATGTTAGCACATCGGCAAAACGAAACCTCCAAGGAGAGAGACGTCCAGAGTAGTTCCTGTCAATTACCTGACATCTCTATATTTCAATTTTTTTTTCTGACGATTTCAATAGTTTCTGGGACCCCAGGCTTTTTACAGCACAGACTTACACATCCTGAATGGAGAATTATGCTATTTGATCATTCTGCATTGATACTTAGTTATGCACGGTCTGCATTTTAATGCAAGTGTATAGTTTGTAGAGTAGCAGGTGCCATGAATGGCACCATAAATAATAAAGTTTGATTGAGGATTATAATGGGACTTACAGTGAGGCTAAGTCACACATGTTGTTGCTTTGTAAGACGGTGGACACCATGACAGATGCTTTACATAATGAACTCTGATTGTGAAATATAATAAGATTTGACTATCCCTTTGCAAGATTTCGGGTGGTGGGCAATATGAAAAATGATATAAAGAATAAAGTCTGACTGTGGGTGACGATATGGTTTGTCTTTTATTTTGAAGTTGTCACTCATAGATGCCACTGTACTGTAATGAGTGGTCACATGATTTGAATGGTGAATACAATGAAATGTATTATAAATAAAAAAATTTAATTGAAATTATAATGTCATTGTGCTGTTCTGCAGCAATGCTTAATCATGCGTGTCACTGCATTGTAATGCAAGGTAATACAATTTGAGCTGGTGGGTGCCAAGACTGGCACTATAAATGATAAAGGGTGGTTGCAGGTTATAATGTGATTTGACTTTCTCCCGATGATTATTAATGGCGCAGGTCGCTGAGTTGTAATGCAAGTGAATAGGATTTGGGGTGGTGGGTACTATGAAAGGCACTATAAATAATAAAATGTAATTGAAATTATAATGTCATTGTGCTATTCTGTAGCAATGCTTAATCGTGTGTGTCACTGCATTGTAATGCAAGGTAATACAATTTGAGTTGATGGGTGCCAAGGCTGGCAGTATAGATAATAATAGTTGATTGCGGGTTATAATTTGATTTGACTTTCTCCTGATGATTATTAATGGTGCAGGTCGCTGAGTTGTAATGCAGGTGAATAGGATTTGGGGTGGTGGGTACTATGAAAGGCACTATAAATAATGACATCTGACTGAGAGGTTATAATGTGATTTGACTTTCTCCTGATGATTATTAATGGCACACGTCGGTGAGTTGTAAGGCAAGTGAATAGGATTTGGGGAGGTGGGTACTATGAAAGGCACTATAAATAATCAAATTTAATTGAAATTATAATGTCATTGTGCTATTCTGTAGCAATGCTTAATCAGGTGTGTCACTGCATTATAATGCAAGGTAATGCAATTTGAGCTGGTGGGTGCCAAGGCTGGCACTTTACATAATAAAGGGTGGTTGTGGATTATAATGTAATTTGACTTTCTCCTGATGATTATTAATGGTGCAGGTCGCTGAGTTGTAATGCAAGTGAATAGGATTTGGGGTGGTGGGTACTATGAAAGGCACTATAAATAATGACATCTGACTGAGAGGTTATAATGTGATTTGGTTTATCTTTGCGGTGGTTTCTCATTCAGCTCTATGACTTGTAATGCAAGATAGTATGTTTTGAGAAGGTGGGTACCACGAAAGGCACTATAAATAATAACATTCATTCTAATGTGCTTTGACTCTTCATTACAGACGCATGTCACTGAGTTGTATTGCAAGTGAATAGGATTTGGGGTGAATAACCCACTGATGATTGCTGATAAAATGATTTTCTCTTCTGATGGGTTATTTACTCTTGTCTGTGGGGGTCCTGTAAGGCGTCACGGGTGAAGTACATTACAAAACAGAGTAAAGATGGTGGAAGGCTTAAGTTGGTCTTCTATCCAGTTACAGTACACCCTTCAGGGCAGCTTTAGGACTGAAGCAGACAGATGGAGGTGACCCTGGTCTGTTTCAGTGCCACGTTTAACGCTCGAAACTCGAGAGGCCGCACACACAATCACTATGTCTATATGACACCTGGCAATGGAATCATTTGTCTTGATTTAATACATCACCTTTTATGGGGACCTGCAGAAGCGTGGTGGTGAAATAACACAATAATTCACACTGGAACTTTATAGAATACGTAAAGACAAAAACTCACTTCAGCAGACGTATTGAGGCAATAATGCAAGGTGACAGTGGAGTGGAGGAAGAAGCCGTGTGTCACTGATCTTTCCAGGTGTCTGAACTTAATTGAAAAGTTAGGGAAGAGCAGAGCAGGAAGACTCCAGAGAGGCGATGAGACGCCCATAGATGGTGGATGCTCGGACCAGCACATGGGAGATGGTGGTGTCAGTACGGCGCAGGTGACGGTCCAGCACACTTTACACAGCAACATCACGGAAGAACAAGGCAAGGGCTGAAAGACAAGCTTGGATTTTCACTTTTGCTTTTCTTAGAAATGCCTCGTTAACATTCTTCATTCTATATAGTGCCTTTCATAAAGGTCAGTCTGGATTCTTACTACTCCTTCAAACTACACAATGTTTTCAGCAAGTTTATATAAAGTTGGTCATAGATAGCTGAGGCGTACATCTGTGACCACCAGTCACGTAGTGTGACATCCTCCATGACTTAGTCATATTGATCTGCAACAAGCCATGACAAAGTTAAACTCAAGTTGTAGAGGTGGGCTCTTGTGTGTACAAAAGCTGACATCCAACGAGAGCTCTCCCAGAAGTTCAAAGCATACCATGGCCACAAGCAGATTCCAGCAAAAAAAAAATAAGGAAAATAGGTAATCTGGACCACTGAAACAGAGATTTGGAGTCAGCACAAGTGTCCATTTAACATGTCAGAGTGAAGAAAGAATTAAAAAGGATACTTCACATTGATTGGCTGACAAAATGTGCATGGTGTGTATAGAAATCTCCACAAGTAGGCCAAGAGCTTCATAGACATTCCCAGAAAAAGCTTTACTCTAGGCAGCCAGCCCCCAACTACTACTTGCAGGATTTCGCCTACTCATGTCCAAAGGCATAAAATAAATCAGGGAATAAATCCAGGCTGAAACATAACAGTACCTCCAGGCCCAAAAACATAAAAAAGAAAGGGAATAAACCCAGGCTGAGACATAACAGTACCAGCAGGCTTTGGCCTACCCAAGCCCAAAAACATAAATAAGCAAGGGAACATATCTGGGCAGAAACATAACAGGACCTGTGTGCTTTGGCCTACCCAAACAAACAAATTAAGACAAGGAATAAACCCAGGATAAAACATAACAGTACCTGCAGGCTTTGGCCTACCCAGGCCCAAAAACACACAGAATAAGAAGGGGAATATACCTGGGCTCTAACATAACAGTACTCGCAGGCTTTGGCCTACCCAAACACACAAATTAAGACAAGGAATAAACCCAGGATGAAACATAACAGTACCTTCATGATTTGGCCTACTCATGCCCAAAAACATAAATAAGCAAGGGAATAAACCCAGGCCAAGACATAATAGTACCTGCAGGCTTTGGCCTACCCAGGCCCAAAGACATAAATAAGCAAGGGAACATATCTATGGGCTGAAACATAACAGGACCTGAAGGCTTTAGCCTACCTAGGCCCAAAAACATAAATAAGCAAGGCAATAAACCAGGGCTGGGCAGCACGGTGGCGCAGTGGGTAGCGTTGCTGCCTCGCAGTTGGGAGACCTGGGGACCTGGGTTCGCTTCCTGGGTCCTCCCTGCGTGGAGTTTGCATGTTCTCCCCATGTCTGCGTGGGTTTCCTCCGGGCGCTCCGGTTTCCTCCCACAGTCCAAAGACATGCAGGTTAGGTGGATTGGCGATTCTAAATTGGCCCTAGTGTGTGCTTGGTGTGTGGGTGTGTTTGTGTGTGTCCTGCGGTGGGTTGGCACCCTGCCTGGGATTGATTCCTGCCTTGTGCCCTGTGTTGGCTGGGATTGGCTCAAGCAGACCCCCGTGACCCTGTGTTCGGATTCAGCAGGTTGGAAAATGGATGGATGGATAAACCAGTGCTGAGACATAATAGTACCTGCAGGCTTTGGCCTACCCAGGCCCAAAGACATAAATAAGCAAGGGAACATATCTATGGGCTGAGACATAACACTACCTGCAGGCTTTGGCCTACACTGGCCCAAAAACACAAAATAAGACAAAGAATATACCCAGGATGAAACATAATAGTACCTGCAAGCTTTGGCCTACCCAGGCCCAAAAACACACCGAATAAGAAGGGGAATATACCCAGGCTGTAACATAACAGTACCTGCAGGATTTGGCTTGCCCAAGCTCAAACACACAAAATAAAACAAGGAATAAACCCAGGATGAAACATAACAGTACCTTCATGATTTAGCCTACCCAGGCCCAAAAACACAAAGTAAGCCAAGTTGTAAACCCGGACTGAAACATAACAGAGTTGATCTCACAATACTTTCGCGGCACAATAGGAAATTTAAGACTAGGTTGAGAGGGAATCAAATAGTGATCAAGGCAACTCTTCTGTGACGTCAGAGTGGACCCACCTCTTGGTGTTCCACCCTATGAACATGTGGAATTGTAGTAAGGTTGACTATGGTGATGGTGGTTACCATGTGTGTGCAAAGTGCAAGTGACTATTTATGAGGCGGTGCCACAAGAGAGCACCAGAAGTGAGAAACAGCGAAGCAGCTGCATGTAGGCATGAGGTACCAAGCTGTGAGTTAAGAAGTTGAAAAGTAGTGAGACCATGTTGAAGTTCATTAAAGAGCCAGAGAGAGAGAAAGAGAGAGAGAGATAAGAGAACGTGATACCTTGGCAGAAGGTAATCGGAGTCGGAGTGTTTGTTTGTCGTAGATTTGTAGGCTTCCTGCTAGGTTATGTAGAGCAGACTGGGCACACTTGGTAACTGGTGGGAGGGGGGTGAGGAGTCCATCAGGATTGGAGTTAGGGATCCCGAGGGCAAATAAGAAGGGGCAGATGGACGTCAGAGGTCATCTTCATTTTGCCACAGAGTCTGTCGTTAGTGATGGGTTGCGCCACAGTACTGCAGTGGAGCCTGAATGGGGACAGGAAGGGGTGCGCTTACTCTTATTCATCCCTTAGAGCTGTGTCTCCTATGGTAACCAAAATCATCCCAAAGACACACCACTGTTTTACAAACCACAGACATCATCATAAACTTGCTCAACTGTCCAAAGCGGTGGGACTACTGGAGAAGCCAGTACAAAAAGCAACTCTGAGATCAGCATTCACAGACAAGGTACTTTGCTGAATGTCTTCCAGCTACTTCGGCCCTTTGCCCGCCCCTCTTTGCTTCAGAGGCAAATCGTATGCCCGCTGACCACCAGTGCTTTGAGGCTTGCTGGCGACCATAAACACAGGGCAGGACTCTAGCAGCCAGGAGATATGTCCGAAGTGTTCAAAGTGCTTGGTCTGCAACATAGCGATTGAGGGGCTGCTTTTATGCCAGCTTCACCAGGTAGTCCTTACCCTCCTCAGTTGGTTCTCGACCACCAGCAGAACTTATCCCTCTCAGTTTCATACCCAAGTGCACTACACTTCAATGGCACACCTGGGTAGCTCTCACACTGCACCACCGTGCTGTGGCACACTGCTTGAAAAACACTACCCTGGAAGTGGAGAAGTGAGGAAGAAAACACAGAAACAGAGAGAACATGCAGACTGGGCACAGAATCTGACCTTAGGATTCTGGAGCGGTGAGGCCTTCCCTCTTTATGAAGCAGTGTGTATTTTATATTTTGTATTTTGTGAAGATAAATGCTATAAAACGACCACAGAGATCCTGCCTTTATGTAATGCATGTCTTGTTGATGTGGTGTCATTCATGCTAACCCTTCAAGAGGAGTTTGTCCTAAAGCAATTCACTGCTGTGTTTTCTACTTAATGTAAATGTAAAACATCTCGTATTTGAGAACAGCAACTGCGACCACAAGATTATTATTACTATTTTTTATTTCATGTCGGTTGTGTTTTCTTTTTTGTTTTTTATTTAGGCTGTGGCAAATTGACTGGCGTGAGTAACCCCATCACAATCCGGGCATCCGGCTCAAGATTCGGCTCGTGGATGACAGACACCATGACCCCAAGTTCAGACAGCAGGGTAAGACATGCAACTTTGTTGTCAACAAAGCTCCCTCTCCTTACCCTTATTTTAGTCCCCTTCAGGTGGCACACAGCATGCTTTAAGATTTTAGACAAACAAATCTCAACAACAGAGTCAAACCTTTTTCACTTGGTGGCTTAGTCACTTAATTTCTATTTTCATGTCTGCCTTTCCTTCCTTATTAGGGTCTCTGACATGCTCACAAGCAGCACGTGTGATGGTACATCTTATCCACTTTAATAAAAGGATAAGGGTCTGTGTATCTTTGTGTCTGTCTGGTTGCTTTGGCTCTGTCATCCCAACAGATGGTGCATCACAAACATTCATAGTAATAAAATGCATTGCATTTGTCATTCCAACAGGTGGTGCAACACAAACATTGACAATGATATTACGTATCCCTTACTAAATAGCGTATGAAAGAGAGTCCAGAGTTCAGATTCACAATGGACCAATTCAGAAGAAACATATAGAGGTGTCACTACATAAGTGCCAGGGCCTGAATTGCCATCATGTAGGACAGAAATCTGGCCATAAGATGCCCAGGTGGCAGGTACACTGCCAATGACAACTGACCAGTTGTAATATTTGACTGTATGTCTCAGTTATATTAGTATTAGCTTTGCTCAGTATTAATGTTTTCAGTACGCAATCTATTCAAATATAGTCTGTAATACATTGTGACCAGTAGGGGGCGTTGTAGCACCCCCGAACCTCAGACACAACCTCGCAGACACCAGTTCCATTATAATTAAAAGGCCGATTCACTGTAAGTACCTTAAACAAAGGCTTCAAAAGCAACATAAACCACACAATTCTTCACCTTGTTTTTCCCTCGCTCCTTCCGCTCCTCCAGGTGAGCTTTGTCCTTCTCTTCTCCCGACTCCGATTTGCCTGGATGAGGTTAAGTGGTCTCTTTTATCTTGGACCTGGGAGTACTTCTGGTTCTTGGGCATAGCCTGATGGAAGTGCTTCTGGGTCAATCGGAAGTCCTAAACAAGTAAGGAGTGTGAATGACATTAGCTCCCCCTGGTGGCTCCCACAAATGTCACAGGTCCCAGCATGCCCTGCAGGTGTCCTTGTGGGAATCCTAACCCAAGGGGGTTGCCACCTAGCATGTTGGGGTAGAAAAATTTATAAGTACTCATCTATCACGCTCATTCAGGAAGTGGTCCCCTGAGGTAGAGCAGGCTCTGAGGGACTGCTTTGGAACTGCGGACTGGGATATCCTGCAGGGGTCACATAGTGAGAACATTGAGGAGGTTGTTGACTGCACTACTGACTACATCAACTTCTGTATGGACATTGTAGTTCCAGTAAGAACAGTACACTGCTATGCTAACAACAAGTCATGGATTACAAGTGACATCAAGGGCCTTTTGAACCAGAAGAAAAGGGCTTTTAAAGGCAGTGATCAGCATGAGCTCAAGCACGTACAGAAGGAACTCCAAGTCCAGCTCAGGGTGGTGAAGGAGCAGGTCAGGAGAAAGCTGGAGCAGAAGTTGCAGAATAACAGCATTGAAGGAAGTGTGGGATGGGATGAAGATCATCACTGGCTGCAGCTCAAAGAGGGGTGCCACCATCAAGAGAGACGTGGAGAGAACAAACCGGATGAATAACTTCTTTAACAGGTCTGACCACCCTAACCCACTCTTACCTCGGAGTACTGCACCCTCCACCTATCCTTCTGCTGATACCAGCATAGGAGAGATTTTTCCGTACCCACAATTACAGCAGCCCAGGTATGCAGAGAGCTGAGGAGACTTTGTGCCAACAAAGCAGCGGGTCCAGATGGAGTATCGCCACGACTGTTGAAGGCCTGTGCGTTGGAGCTGGGGAGTCCTCTACAGCGTATCTTAAACCTGAGTCTCGAACAGGGAGAGTCCAGAGGCTTTGGAAAACATTTTCCATCACCCCAGTCCCAAAGGTATCACGTTCTAGTGAGCTGAATGACTTCCGGCCTGTCGCTCTGATGTCACATGTGATGAAGACCATGGACAGGCGGCTGCTTCACCACCTTAGGCCACAGGTCCGCCACGCCCTCGACCCTCTGCAGTTCGCATACCAGAAGAAGGTGGGAGCAGAGGATGCCATCATCTATATGCTACACCGATCCCTCTCCCACTTGGACAGAGGCAGTGGTGCTGTAAGAATTATGTTTCTAGACTTCTCTAGCGCCTTCAACACCATCCAACCTCTGCTCCTTAGGGACAAGCTGACAGAGATGGGAGTAGATTCATACCTGGTGGCATGGATCGTGGACTATCTTACAGACAGACCTCAGTATGTGCGTCTCGGGAACTGAGATGTTTGACATTGTGGTCAGCAGCACAGGAGCGCCGTAGGGGACTGTACTTTCTCCGGTCCTGTTCAGCCTATATACATCGGACTTCCAATACAACTCGGAGTCCTGCCATTTGCAAAAGTTCGCTGACGACACTGCTATCGCGGACTGCATCAGGAGTGGGCAGGAGGAGGAGTATAGGAACCTAATCTGGTCTTTGTTAAATGGTGCGACTCAAACCACCTACAACTGAACACCAGCAAAACCAAGGAGCTGGTAGTGGATTTTAGGAGGCCCAGGCCCCTCATGGACCCCGTGATCATCAGAGGTGACTGTGTGCAGATGGTGCAGACCTATAAATACCTGGGAGTGCAGCTGGATGATAAATTGGACTGGACTGCCAATACTGATTCTCTGTGTAAGAAAGGACAGAGCCGACTATACTTCCTTAGAAGGCTAGCGTCCATCAACATCTGCAATAAGATGCTGCAGATGTTCTATCAGACGGTTGTGGTGAGCGCCCTCTTCTACGCAGTGGTGTGCTGGGGAGGCAGCATAAAGAAGAGGGACGCCTCAGGCCTGGACAAACTGGTGAGGAAGGCATGCTCTATTGTTGGCATGGAGCTGGACAGTCTGACATCTGTGGTGGAGCGATGGGCGCTGAGCAGACTCCTGTCAATCATGGAGAATCCACTGCATCCACTGAACAGTATCATCTCCAGACAGAGGAGCAGCTTCAACGACATACTGCTGTCACCGTCCTGCTCCACTGACAGACTGAGAAGATCGTTCCTCCCCCACAATATGCGACTCTTTAATTCCACCGGGGGGGGTGGTAGGTAAACGTTAACATTATTCAAAGATATTGACTGTTATACCTTGCACTGTGTTTTAATCACTCTTTAATTAACATTGTTTTTATCCGTTATGCTGCTGCTGGAGTATGTGAATCTCCCCTTGGGGATTAATAAAGTATCTATCTATCTATCTATCTATCTATCTATCTATCTATCTATCTATCTATCTATCTATCTTCCACTGTACCAACCTCCTTGTCCAATTCCGGTCAGGATGCCAGTCTCTGTATGCCATCCATTCCAACATATTGTAATTAAATGCATTGCATTTGTCATTCCAACATATGGTGCACCACAAACATTGGTAGTAATGCATTTAACTACTAGAAAAGCTGAACTTCTCCTTTATCATGATGTTTCTGAAAATATAAATTTGTCAGAATTCCTCCACCCGGATTGTCTTTGCCCTTGGTAGTGTCATACTGCAGTAGACTAAGTCCTTATCCCTGGTGTAGCTCCATTACAATTGCAATGGGAATGTGTCAAGCCTTAGAGAGTGAAAGCTACTGCTCTGTTTTTGCCACCTAGTCGATCAAAGGTCGAGCTTTTGGGAGCTCAGGTCTAAAGCCACTCATACGCTAGCCATTCATAATGCACCGAGCCCCTCAATGTGACAGTCGCTTCCTCAAATAGTTTGTCCTATTGTCTCATTAATGTGCTCCAGAACCTGTCAGTGCTGGTGAACTGATTAATGGCCCCGCTTCTGGCCTGCAGAATTAATGGCTTGTTTTTGCTCTCTGTCTCTGCCAATGATCGCTTTAATTGCCCGCACTGTCGTGGCACTGGGAATTGGTGAACAGGTGACTGTCTTCTCATCTTTCTGCAGTATTTTATTAACATAGAATGGCGTACGAGTATGGAGAAAGTGCCACATGTTAGCTTTTAAGAAAATCCAGTGGAAGAACTAAAAAGACTCTCCAAGCGCTTAGTGAGGAAATATTTTAGAGAGTTCCACATACAGTAACATCAGACTTTAGTTAAAGGAATATTCCACCCCAAAATGATCATGTTGTCGTCTGTTATTTAATCCATGTAGTTTGTAGTGATAGCTGTTGTGGACGCTACGGGTCGCTGTTGCCCTGTTGAACCCACCAGACAGATGTCCCAGACACATGTTTAAAAGCACAAGAAAATTTTAATTATAATATTCTTCAATAACAGTGCACAAAGTACCGCACACTCCACAATTTTCCAATAATATTAATAAACAATAATCAATTACAAAATACCAATCCTCCAACTCCCAGCAGCTCCATCACACTCCCACCCAACTCCGGCTCGATCTGCTGGGGTTTCCCATAATCCTTTTATAGTCCCTGACCCAGAAGTTTTCCGTCTCCGGGTCAAATGCCTTCTTCAGGTGTCCCGGAAGTACTGCGGGTTTCCGTCCTCCTGACTCCTAACTACTTCCGGGTTAACATCACCGTAATAGTCCCCTGGTTCTTGGTGAGCTCCCCATGGCGGCACCCACGGTACCCAACAGGGCTGAATGAACTGGACTCCATGTCCCATGCTGCCCTGCGGGAATCCAGGGAACCATTTCTGTCCAGGGGAGCTGCCATCTGGCGTCCTGGGGGATGTATTGCCCTAAAAAGGCTCTTTTTCTTGGTTGAGGGACGTCCCAGCCAGACTGAAATGCCAGCCGTCCATCACACTGTATAAATATAAGTTTTTGTACAGAACACAGATAACAAACTCTATGATGGACGTCACCAGAAGGTGCTCTACTTGTAGTGTTTATAGGCTGTTCCTGTGTGCGGGAGCTTAGGAGTTCTCCTAGTGGCATTAAAAAAGCATTGCTTCTGGGGGGCTTTCATAATCCAGAAGCCACAGGGTAGCGGCTGTGCAAATGCGCAAACTGGGACGGATTGCAGTGTGTGTGATCCATGTCACGACAAAGCACTTAGCGTAGTCGGCAGGAGTGTTTTGGTGAGGGCTGAGTGAGAGTGAGCTCAATTGAAGTCACAAGGAAATTCCGCTTGGACGTCATCGTTTCACAGCTGTAGTCACCACAGTGAAAACGTACGCCCCGGTAACCCCAAGTGCAAGATCAATGAGTCTGCAGGTTTGCCAATGTTTTTCAATGAGAGATTTCATAAATGTGTACAGTACACCATATTCAAGATATCTCAACCAAAACTGAACCGTCCAGACAAATTTCATTAAAGAAGAGGACTACCAAGCTTCAGCATAATCGATCCCAGGGAGCCATGTTGTGGGACTCTGCAACAAACTTCTGAGATATGGAGAAACAGAAACTTTGACAACCTTTAAGATGTACAAGGGACGTTCAGAACGTTTCTGAACTTTTTTAACACAGAATTTTAAAAACAAATGACATCTCTTTTCTTTCTTTGTGATGCAATTTTCCCAGCGGCGTACCAGCTTTTTAATACCCAATTACTACTCCTCCCGCCTTCACCATTTCCAACGAAAATACAAAACTGTGGAAACTTTTTGAACATCCCTCGTATCTGGATGAGATATTGGGACAGCTGAGCTTTTAGCTCAGGGGTCTCCAACTGCAGTCCCGGAGGACCCCGGTGGCTGCAGGTTTTCATTCTACCCCTTTTCTTAATTGGTGACCAGTTTTTGCTGCTAATTAACTTCTTTTTCTTTCATTTTAATTGACTTGTTTTTTAAAGATTTGTTGCCTACAATTTCTTCCTCGTTCCTCTGAATTGCTTCATTTCTTTCCTTAAATGGCACCCAAACAGAAATGAAATGTGAAGTGAGGGAGCCAACAGCACAGACCAGCAAAGTCAGGGCCTCAAACTCCAACCAATTGTTGATTTTCTCTTTTCTAAGAGCAACTGTTAAAATGTTTTGTGGAGCAGATCAACATTCATGCGGCCATCCTCTTTCTTTATTTTCAGATATTGTGTGATGGTCACCAGTTGTTTTGGCTCATTTTGTATCTCATTATTGTTTGGCTGCTAATTAAGGAAAAAGAAACAACGAAGGGGTCTGAGTCTTCAAGAGCAAGTCAATTAAAATGAATTGAAAAGAAGTTAATTAGCAGCAAAAACAGGTTACTTCATTAAGAAAAGGGTGAGAATGAAAACCTGCAGCCACTGCAGCCCTCCAGGACCAGAGATGGGGACCTCTGTTTTAGTTAAACAAATGGGCTTGATGGACTGAATGGTCTCCTCTCGTTTGTCAGATTTCTTACATTCTTAATGATAGTCGGTAATCTCGCTGTAGTACTTTGTACCAATTACAGGAATAGCAAACAAGACTGACTGATACCCACCTACAATAAACTAAACGGGAAGATCTAAATGCATGGATCACTTTCTGGAACAAATGACCGAGCCATGGAGTTGAAGAAGAAACCTTGACAACCTTTAAGAAGAATCTCAATGAGATATTGGGACAGTTTAGCTAGTAGCAGAATGAACGGGCTTGATGGAGTGAATGGTCTCCTCTCGTTTGTCAAATTTCTTACATTCTTAATGATAGTCGGTAATCTCGCTGTAGTACTCTGTACTAATTACAGGTATGGCAAACAAGACTGACTGATACCCACCTACAATAAACTAAACAGGAAGATCTAAATGCATGGATCACTTTCTGGAACGAACAACCGAATCATGGAGTTGAAGCAGAAACTCGGACAATCTTTAAGAAGAATCTGGATGAGATATCGGGATAGTTTAGCTAGTACCAGAACAAATGGGCCTGATGGACTGAATGGTTTCTGAAACATGGGGTTGAAACAAAAACCTTGACAACCTTTATGAAGAATCTGGATGAGATATCGGGACAGCTTGGCTATTAACTAAACAAACAGGCTCAATGGAGTGAATGGTCTCCTCTCATTTGTCAGATTCCTTACGTTCTTAGTGATAGTCACTAATCTCGCTGTAGGACTTGGTACCAATTAACAGGAATAGCAAACAAGACTGATTGATACTGACCTACAATAAACTAAACAGGAAGATCTAATTGCATGGATCACTTTCTGGAACAAATGACCGAGTCGTGGAGTTGAAGAAGAAACCTTGACAACCTTTAAGAAGAATCTCAATGAGATATTGGGACAGTTTAGCTAGTAGCAGAATGAACGGGCTTGATGGAGTGAATGGTCTCCTCTCGTTTGTCAGATTTCTTACATTCTTAATGATAGTCGGTAATCTCGCTGTAGTACTCTGTACTAATTACAGGTATGGCAAACAAGACTGACTGATACCCACCTACAATAAACTAAACAGGAAGATCTAAATGCATGGATCACTTTCTGGAACGAACAACCGAATCATGGAGTTGAAGCAGAAACTCGGACAATCTTTAAGAAGAATCTGGATGAGATATCGGGATAGTTTAGCTAGTACCAGAACAAATGGGCCTGATGGACTGAATGGTTTCTGAAACATGGGGTTGAAACAAAAACCTTGACAACCTTTATGAAGAATCTGGATGAGATATCGGGACAGCTTGGCTATTAACTAAACAAACAGGCTCAATGGAGTGAATGGCCTCCTCTCATTTGTCAGATTCCTTACGTTCTTAGTGATAGTCACTAATCTCGCTGTAGGACTCTGTACCAATTAACAGGCATAGCAAACAAGACTGATTGATACTGACCTACAATAAACTAAACAAGAAGATCTAATTGCATGGATCACTTTCTGGAACAAATGACCGAGTTATGGAGTTGAAGAAGAAACTCTGACAACCTTTAAGAAGAATCTGGATGAGATATCGGGACATCTGAGCTATTAGCTAAACAAATGGGCTTGATGGACTGAATGGTCTCCTCTCGTTTGTTAGATTCCTTATGTTCTTAGTGACAGTCAGTAATCTCGCTTTAGCGTTCTGCACTAATTACAGGAATAGCAAACAAGACTGACTGATACCCACCTACAATAATCTAAATGGGAAGATCTAAATGCATGAATCACTTTCTGGAACAAATGACCGAGTCATGGAGTTGAAGAAGAAACCTTGACAACCTTAAGAAGAATCTCAATGAGATATCAGGGCAGTTTAGCTAGTAGCGGAACGAACGGGCTTGATGGAGTGAATGGTCTCCTCTCGTTTGTCAGATTCCTTACGTTCTTAGTGATAGTCGGTAATCTCGCTGTAGCTTTCTGTACCAATTACAGGTATGGCAAACAAGACTGACTGATACCCATCTACAATAATCTAAACAGGAAGATCTAAGTACATGGTTCACTTTCTGGAACAAACGGCCGAATCATGGAGTTGAAGAAGAAACTCTGACAACCTTTAAGAAGTATCTGGATGAGATTTTGAGACAGCATAGTTATTAGCTAAACAAACAGGCTCGATGGACTGAATGGTCTCACCTCATTTGTCTAATTTCTTATGCTTCTTATGAACCTTGCATACAGACAGACAGACAGAAGCGGCCATCGCAGTAGATAATTTTATCATTATAGGCAAATTTTCCTAACAACTAGACGGTTGCATCCTCATCCTCCCCTGTTAAAAGATGTCTGCCTTTCACAAAGACAAAGAGAATGCTGCTTCAGACAGCTGTGCATGATGGTCCTGTTCCTCCCCACCTAACATGTGTCAATCTTGTCGTACAACCACTGGAGTGATTTCATCATCTAATTAGAAGTCCAATGGCTGTTTCAGTGGGAATCAAGGTGAACCTAAAATGGCTTTCATCCTTTCAGAACAGTGTCAGCCTTCGTTTTTCATTCTATTTCTCGAATATGTCTGCCTTCTCTCCAGCAGCAGTAACGGTCTGAATCGTCAGAGTGAGACCTCGGGGCTGCTGAGGCTCATTATCATTTCTGACAGGGAGATTTTTTTTTTTTTTTTGTTAAATACGAGGAGTTGCAATTTACTCTTCCCACTGGCCCACCCCAGCACACCATTTACAAAGTGTTAATGGCTCCCTATGGCTCACATGAATGGGAAATTACCGGAGACTGCTGTGAAATGAGAAATAGACAAGCTGAAGCGGGATGACAGAGATGATCTCCTGTGTATTCAAGCCAGGCTATCAGTCAGCAGCTGTCCGGCACCGTCCCTCACTTCAGGTCCTGGCTCCTTTTCAAATGGTGTCATTTAGAATCTGTCCTTTCTGGCGACCATTCATTTGGATGACTTAACTCCGGGGGGACGGGAAATGTCCATGATAGCCACTCCATGGATAAAGCGAAGAGGGAAAAACAATTGGACTTTCCGGTGACAATGGTGGTGTCACATCTGAAGCTTTGTGACGGACAGCCGGGACGCCTCCACGCTGGAAGCACCAGGGGAGGGAGTTTATCCAGAGCATTACCTCCCCTGGAACGCTAGATGGCAGCCCCCCTGGGTAGACTGGTAGTGTTGCTGCTCTTTTACAGTACAGAGAGGTATCTTCTGAGGTGTTTCCTGTGTGGGGTTTGAACGTTCTCTCCTTATCTGCACAGGATTCCACCGGGCACTCCAGTTACCTCACAGAGTCCAAAGACTTCCACATTAGGTGAAATGGTGACACTGAATTGACTTGTGTGACGTGGTGTGCGTTCACCTTACGATGTCTAGGGATGGGTGCTGCCTTGCCCCCGATGCTTGCTGTGATTGGCTCCAGATTCCTCGTGACCCTGCCCTTGATACATGGGTTTGTAAAATGGGTAGATATGTAGACTGATGAACTCTGTGCTCTCCCTGTACCCCTCCATACTTACCTGTCCTTTATCTCTTCCCTTTCCAGGTCTGGTTCATGGATGGCTATTATAAAGGCCGACGAGTTCTTGAGTACCGCTCCATCAACGACTTCATGAAGGGTCAGAATTTTGTACAGCACCTCCTCCCTCACCCATGGGCTGGCACGGGTCATGTGGTCTACAACGGCTCCCTTTACTACAACAAGTACCAGAGCAACATCATCGTCAAGTACCACTTCCGCTCACGGAGTGTGCTGGTCCAGCGTAGCCTAAACAGTGCCGGCTACAACAACACCTTCCCGTACTCATGGGGGGGATTTTCAGACATCGACCTGATGACAGATGAGAATGGCTTATGGGCCGTCTACACCACCAACCAGAACGCAGGCAACATTGTCATCAGTCGCCTGGAACCCCAGACGTTGGAGATCCTCCAGACCTGGGACACGGGGTACCCGAAACGCAGCGCTGGAGAATCCTTCATGATTTGTGGCACCCTCTATGTGACTAATTCTCATCTAGCTGGGGCCAAAATCTACTTTGCTTATTACACAAATTCCTCGAGCTACGAGTACACAGACATTCCTTTTCACAACCAGTACTCGCATATATCAATGCTGGACTACAACCCTCGGGAGAGGGTCCTGTACACTTGGAACAACGGGCATCAAGTTCTCTACAACGTCACACTGTTTCACGTGATAAAGACTTCAGGAGAACTGTAAATGCTGGGCAGACCGATGGACTCACAAACCAACGACTATGTCTCTTTTTTTACGTTTCGGCATTACTCTTATTTATATAAGATGGAAAAACAGAAACGAACGATGGAAAATAATTAAATGAAACAAATAACAAAAAATGCTGTTTTATCTCTCACTCTCTCTCTCTCTCTTTTTCTCTCCTTTTCTTTCACTCTTTCTCTCTCTTTTCTCTGTGGTGCGTACGCATGGTTCTCTTTAAGTGTGACGAGAAAAATAAACATCTATCTTTGACAAGCTAACTTACTACTTTTGGTACTGTAAAAGTGTTGGGAGGGATTTTTGATTTTTCTGGTGGTAAATTCTACGCCGAACCTCAGAGAAAGATGGGGATCCCAGGGACTGAAAAGACTTAGATCATCAGCCGGTCAAAGTACACCTGTTCATGAACGTCTTTGGACATTTTATCTTACCATAAGTGCCATCTTGTACTCGAAAAAAGAAACGAAAAAAAATAAAACCTAAAAAACGACAACAAACAGAACTGTTACCTGAGAAGCATTATTGTGCAGTCGGCACTGATCATTTTTCAAAAGAGGGATGACAGCAAAATTCTTACATAAATAAAGTGAACATTTTGAATAGAGATGTGTACGTCTTCGATTTTTTCGTTCTTGTGGACTGATCAGATTGTGAGTGTGCATGCACGTGTTGGAGTTTCTTTACTTAGAATGACATGGCGATAAGACGAGAATACCCATAATTGTTTGTAAGTGCTGGAAGGTAAACTGTTTTCACTTTACATGCTTCCACTGGGATCTATCATTAGAAAACATAATGTAAATTTTCGCTCGTAGGCAGGTGACCTTCCAGTTATACCTCTCTTTAAAACCAAACAACGTTTCTCCAATTTTGTCCATAGTTAGATGCGTTAGTGAATCGGGTCCAGTTGTGTCCAGCAAATCCACATCTTGCGTCGACCGTTTGAGGGAGCGATGAAGAGAAATTTATCACGTTATGCGACTTTTTTGTGTCGACAATTTGAGAGAATGATATAACGAGAAAGTAATCGTGTTATGTTACTTTTATAGACTTCAGGAAGTTCTTCGACTCAATCATGCTCAATGTCATGTTTGCCATATACTCCACTATGGAATTCCGTAAAAACTAAAAGTTTTTTGAAAAGTAAGGTTTTAGTTGATGGGTTTTTATCAAGTGAGTTTAGTACTAGAAGAAGACATATTGGCACCGTTTCTATTGATTATGTCATGCGTAACTCGGAAGAACAATTTGGCTTCGTTACACGTCTTAGACAGAGCTCGAGCAAATCTGAGCAATGCATCAACAACTTAGATTATACCGACGACGTAACACTTCTGGAGATGGACTATGAGAGATCGCAGCAACAACTAGAGAAAACGTGTCAAGTAGCCAATTATGTCGGCCTCGAAATTAATACTAAAAAAAACTGAACAAATGAATAAAAATGAACAAAAGATACCTGTCTGCTTATGATTCCAATAATAAAATGCCAGACGGAGGTCGAGCTTTTAGTTACAGGACCCCGAAGCTGTGAAATGGTCTGAGTGCTTCTATAAGAGATGCCCTTTCAGTCTCAGGCTGAAGACTCACGACTTCAGTTTAGCATACCCTGACTAGAGCTGCTGATTAGCTGTGCATACCGCAGCTCTATAGTAGGTCATTATTGCTAAAATATAAGTAATATGAGATTTATAACACTCTCCTAGTCTGTTTCTCTTTGAGGTATCCTCATCTGGCACTTGGTGCCACTGATCTATTTGCCTTCCTATGGAAAAGCCACCTCAGATAAAGGAGCACTGTCATCTGTCATCTGATTGGCTGACCCAGCACTGACTCAGCTGTGGAATGGCCAATAGGGGGGAGGCGGCTTGTTGGCCGAGGTCTCCAGGGCTCTGACTGTCTGGCTTGTCTCGGACTCCTTTTCCACATTCTGGCTGTGGATCTACAATTGGCTGATTGACAGACATTGTTGTAATTCATTTATGTTAATTAGTATCTACTTTATTTTTGACATATTTTATCAAATATGTATCCTTACATGTCATAGTTCTATATTTAGTCGGTGGTATAATCTATTCTTGCATTTTCCCTTGTAGTTTGTACTTTTGTGTTGCATTTCTGAGGTGGCCATGATACACTGGCCGTCAAGTTCTGTGAAGAGGATTACTTGTGTTCTGTATTTTGTGTTGTATTTAGTCCATTTTTGACACCCATTGACCTGTTAAAGCCCATTGCGGCCCTCCTTGTGCGATTTTGGGCTATGCAAGAAGTAAATTGGTGGTGTTGTTGTTTTAGAGGAACCTGAAGAGTAAGCATGTTAAAAAATGAGACAAGTTTGTTATCAAGTTTTAACCAATCATTTTGATAGATAGATAGATAGATAGATTAGATAGATAGATAGATAGATAGATAGATAGATAGATAGATAGATAGATAGATAGATAGATAGATAGATAGATAGATAGATAGATAGATACTTTATTAAACTCAAGAGGAAATTCACATACTCCAGCAGCAGCATACTGATACAAAAAACAGTATTAAAGATTGAAAACAATGCACGTAAAAACAGACAATAACTTTGAATTATGTTAACGTTTACCCCACCAGGTGGAATTGAAGAGACGCATAGTGTGGGAGAGGATCGATCTCCTCAATCTGTCAGTGGAGCAGGACGGTGACAGCAGTCTGTCGCTGAAGCTGCTCTTCTGTCTGGAGATGACACTGTTTAGTGGATGCAGTGGATTCTCCATGATTGATAGGAGCCTGCTGAGCGCCCGTCGCTCTGCCACAGATGTTAAACTGTCCAGCTCCATGCCAACAATAGAGCCTGCCTTTGTCACCAGTTTGTCCAGGCGTGAGGCGTCCCTCTTCTTTATGCTGCCTCCCCAGCACACCACCGCGTAGAAGAGGGCGTGCACCACAACTGTCTGATAGAACATCTGCAGCATCTTATTGCAGATGTTGAAGGATGCCAGCCTTCTAAGGAAGTATAGTCGGCTCTGTCCTCTCTTACACAGAGCATCAGTATTGGCAGTCCAGTCTAATTTATCATCCAATTTATCATTTGTCAAATCAATAAACAATACTTTACATGTCAAGGGTCCTGGATGTCTGCAGTGGGTGCAGATTTAATTCTAACTAGTTTTGTAATTAGAAGTCAGGCCTAGCAGATCATGAAACTTGCTATTTAATTTTATGGCTTGTTAGTGCTTTCATTCTTCCAAGACAAATCTTTATCACATTGTATATTTTTCATTTTCATCATCTAAATGTTTTGTGGTCCACAACAGATTTGTACCTCTTGATCTTTCCCTTGGGCGGCACGGTGGTACAGTGGGTAGCGCTGCTGCCTCGCAGTTGGGTGATCTGGGGACCTGGGTTCGCTTCCCGGGTCCTCTCTGTGTGGAGTTTGCATGTTCTCCCCGTGTCTGCGTGGGTTTCCTCCGGGCGCTCCGGTTTCCTCCCACAGTCCAAAGACATGCAGGTTAGGTGGATTGGCGATTCTAAATTGTCCCTAGTGTGTGCTTGGTGTGTGGGTGTGTTTGTGTGTGTCCTGCGGTGGGTTGGCACCCTGCCCGGGATTGCTTCCTGCCTTGTGCCCTGTGTTGGCTGGGATTGGCTCCAGCAGACCCCTGTGACCCTGTGTTCGGATTCAGCGGGTTGGAAAATGGATGGATGGATGGATGGATCTTTCCCTTCTCTCTCATTTATTTCAAAGCGTTGTATTAACACAGATGCTTCATGGTGCATGTATAACAGGTTTAAATGGAAGCACATTAGCATCATACCTCGTTATTAGCTGATGGCTGGTTAAGAAAACAGGAAAATACTAAAGCAGGGGTGTCCAACTCTGGTCCTGGTGGGCCGCAGTGCAGCAGGTTTTCATTGTAATTCTTTTCCTAATCAGAGAGTAGTTTTCACTGCTAATTAACTCCTTTTCCCTTCACTTTAATGGCCCTATTTTTGTTTTTAAGGATTCAGTCCTCTGAATTGATTTGTGTATTCATTAAATGGCAGCCAAACACAAATGAGATATGAAACGAGCCAACTGATGACCAGCTAAACTGAAAATGTCAAACTCCAGCCAGTTTCACTCCAACTAGTTTCTTAATGAGAAGCCAATTCTTGCTGTTAATTAAGGCCGTTACTGAATATCAGGACTTGTTGCTGCTCTCTTTCTACCACAGCAGTCTGTCGATTTTCTGTTTTTGCTAAGACCACCATCAAGATGTTTTGGAGGCCTGAGCAGACCCAACGTGACTGAGACCTTCACCTTTCTTTATTTTCAGGTTAGCTGGTCATGGGGCGACTTATTATGGGTCTCATTAAGAAAAAAAAACAACTAAGGGTTCAGAGTCACATCAATTAAAACTAAGGCAAAACAAGTTAATAGGCGGCAAACACATCTCACTAATTAAGAAGATGGTTAGAATACAACTAGTGTAAAATAGACAATTAAGTGTAATGAATTGTAATAAATGAGTTAGCTAAACGCTAAACACATTGCTTTAGTAGTAAATAAATGGATTCCAATTAAAAATGTGGTTACAGCATAAACCTACAGCCAAAGTGGACAGCATTTGTCTTTCCAACAGATGGCGCTTCACAGACATTTTCAGTGATACATTTTATTACTATAAATGTTTATGATGTTCAGTCTGTTTGGATGACAAATAGTGATGGGCATTTCAATTCACATTACTGATTCCATTCTTTTAATTCATGTAGAGTCAGGTGTATAGGGTGGTCCAGATCTAACTATGCAACTTTTAATGCAATGCAATGCAATAATTGCATAATTAGATCTGGAGCACCGTATATGGGAAGTCCAGGTGGGAGGGGTCCCCACTGATACATCACAAGTATATAATTGAACAATTCATAGATAGATAGATAGATAGATAGATAGATAGATAGATAGATAGATAGATAGATAGATAGATAGATAGATAGATAGATAGATAGATAGATAGATAGGGGGGCATCATTGGGCCTCAAACCTCAGACACAATAATGCCCAAAATGATACTGGGATAAAATAAAAGATATTCATTCACCCAAGCCACCTTTAAACAATCACCCATGCAAAGATTAACGAACAAACCACAAAACAAAACCAATTCTTCCTCCTTCTGTACTCCACTTGAGTGTTGCCCGCTTACTCCAACTCTGTCTCCCCAATGTGAGGCGGCAGGCTACTTTTCACGAGGGACTGGGAATGCTTCCAGTGACACAACATGTCTTCATGGAAGCACTTCCAGCTCATATAGAAAGCTGGATGGTCCTTCACCCAAAAATGCCCTCTACCAGCACCCAGGGACTCTGACAGGGTTGACTTTCGGACTCCAACTCCCAAGCACCCCTGCGGGTATCCCAACTGGGCTGTCACAAGAGTTTCTCTGCCATCTGGGAAATGGCTGATCCCGATTTCCAGTTTCTTCTGGTCCAGCCATCATATTATTCCAGCTGGGCATAAATTTGTTTCTTTCTTCAGCTGACCAACCCCTCTGTCCTTGCACTCTTGCCTCCCATCTGGGTAAGAAACTATTCACCTTCCACCCGGGATACCTGTTCTCCTTCTCGGACATACACAATATATATATATATATATATATATATATATATATATATACAGTGGTGTGAAAAACTATTTGCCCCCTTCCTGATTTCTTATTCTTTTGCATGTTTGTCACACAAAATGTTTCTGATCATCAAACACATTTAACCATTAGTCAAATATAACACAAGTAAACACAAAATGCAGTTTTTAAATGATGGTTTTTATTATTTAGGGAGAAAAAAAATCCAAACCTACATGGTCCTGTGTGAAAAAGTAATTGCCCCCTTGTTAAAAAATAACCTAACTGTGGTGTATCACACCTGAGTTCAATTTCCGTAGCCACCCCCAGGCCTGATTACTGCCACACCTGTTTCAATCAAGAAATCACTTAAATAGGAGCTGCCTGACACAGAGAAGTAGACCAAAAGCACCTCAAAAGCTAGACATCATGCCAAGATCCAAAGAAATTCAGGAACAAATGAGAACAGAAGTAATTGAGATCTATCAGTCTGGTAAAGGTTATAAAGCCATTTCTAAAGCTTTGGGACTCCAGCGAACCACAGTGAGAGCCATTATCCACAAATGGCAAAAACATGGAACAGTGGTGAACCTTCCCAGGAGTGGCCGGCCGACCAAAATTACCCCAAGAGCGCAGAGACGACTCATCCGAGAGGTCACAAAAGACCCCAGGACAATGTCTAAAGAACTGCAGGCCTCACTTGCCTCAGTTAAGGTCAGTGTTCACGACTCCACCATAAGAAAGAGACTGGGCAAAAACGGCCTGCATGGCAGATTTCCAAGATGCAAACCACTGTTAAGCAAAAAGAACATTAGGGCTCGTCTCAATTTTGCTAAGAAACATCTCAATGATTGCCAAGACTTTTGGGAAAATACCTTGTGGACTGATGAGTCAAAAGTTGAACTTTTTGGAAGGCAGATGTCCCGTTACATCTGGCGTAAAAGGAACACAGCATTTCAGAAAAAGAACATCATACCAACAGTAAAATATGGTGGTGGTAGTGTGATGGTCTGGGGTTGTTTTGCTGCTTCAGGACCTGGAAGGCTTGCTGTGATAGATGGAACCATGAATTCTACTGTCTACCAAAAAATCCTGAAGGAGAATGTCCGGCCATCTGTTCGTCAACTCAAGCTGAAGCGATCTTGGGTGCTGCAACAGGACAATGACCCAAAACACACCAGCAAATCCACCTCTGAATGGCTGAAGAAAAACAAAATGAAGACTTTGGAGTGGCCTAGTCAAAGTCCTGACCTGAATCCAATTGAGATGCTATGGCATGACCTTAAAAAGGCGGTTCATGCTAGAAAACCCTCAAATAAAGCTGAATTACAACAATTTTGCAAAGATGAGTGGGCCAAAATTCCTCCAGAGCGCTGTAATAGACTCATTGCAAGTTATCGCAAACGCTTGATTGCAGTTATTGCTGCTAAGGGTGGCCCAACCAGTTATTAGGTTCAGGGGGCAATTACTTTTTCACACAGGGCCATGTAGGTTTGGATTTTTTTTTCTCCCTAAATAATAAAAACCACCATTTACAAACTGCATTTTGTGTTTACTTGTGTTATATTTGACTAATGGTTAAATGTGTTTGATGATCAGAAATATTTTGTGTGACAAACATGCAAAAGAATAAGAAATCAGGAAGGGGGCAAATAGTTTTTCACACCACTGTATATATAATTTGGTAATTGCACATAATGTGTTTTGGTTTACTAAATGTAAGAAACTTCCTCAGGCGTATCTGGAAATCAGATACACGTCAAGTGAACAACAAAGAACAAGAAGATCCTGGGTGATGGCTCCAGAAGTTGGCTAACTATCATATACCCAGTAAGACTTGACACACAGAAACTCAAGAGATATTGGAAAGTATTGTAAGGACCAAGAATATAGTGAAATGACCATTCAATCACAGGCCGACTGTGATGAAGTGTATCCTTCTTCATGATGAGAAATAAAAGATGCAATGGACAAGCTTCCTCCTGCCTGGTTCTTCAGGTTGATTGTTCATAGATATAGACATTTAAGATAACTGTTTTTTCCACAAGACGCAGTGCCAACCCCTGGAGCGGTGGTAGAATTACAATCACTAGAGGCCTTCAGCTGTCCTGTATGACAATGGGCACAGCTCCCTGTAACCCTACAATGGAGATTATTGATGGTTGGATATTCACATGTTGACTGTGTGTTCAAATGTGCCCTGTATTGGATTGGCACCCATTCTAGACTTGGTCCTTGCTGCTGGCACATGCTGTATGTAGTACTCTGTATTGAAAGCAATGGCTTTGTTGAATTTACCAGTGCAGCAATACAGAGTGATGCTCAAAAGTCTAAGAACCCGTAACCTTATATATTTTTTAATCATAAAAAGTATTCATAAGTATTTGTCTCTTTCTAATTAAAATAAAATTAATTTTTCATCAAATTAAAAGAATTTGCCAGCTAATCAAAATAGTACAGACAGAATACAAAGAAAGCAACATATGTGAATCCTTAGCTGTATGACTTACATCAAGGTAAAGCAGGTCTAGGAGGGTCAGCGACAGAATGTGAGCGAATTAAATGAGCGAGCCGAGGAAACTGAAGATCTGAAATGATAGGTCAGGGAAGATCAAAAATAAAGAATCGTAAGAAAGCAGGGCTGGGAGTCCTTCTGTGAGCCAGCATCTCGTCTTAAAGGAAGGAAACATCAGCAGAACAGGTGAAAAAGTAATGAATGCTCGAGCTATAAAGCCACTCAGAAAATCCTCCTGTAGGAAAATATTATATGTGTGGAGATGATTTTAAACAATGGTAAGAACATTAGAGACGCCATTCAGCCCAACAAAGTTTGCCAATCCTAAAAAAGGTGATTATGAAGTAACGTCAGGAGATCTACAAGCCTCCCACATTGCATCTGGAGTAGTCGTTTGTAGACCAAAGAAAAGAAGTACACTGAGACCATGACAGGAAATCCCACCAGGAAGAAGATGGATGTTGCAGTTTTTCCAGAGACCAACTGACAAGTTTTGGAAGTCTGTTCTCTGGACAGATATGTCCATTTTCCTAATCTTTTTAGGGTAACGCTTTAGTTTAGGTACTGCACTAAAAGACAAGATGCTAACAAAGGCTTTGTTTGGTCTTCATAACACTTATAAAACCTCAGTAGATGGGGCATCCATCTCTGTGCTGTGTGGCGTATTGACATGCTGGTAAAGTGACTTGTTAAAATGGAGGATTCACAGGTCTTATACTAAACTAGCTGTCCCCTGCGGCTCAACCCACGTAGTAGTGAAACAGGACAAACTTTAAAAATCAATTAAACAATTTAAAACAAATGTAATTCTGGCCAAGTGGAAGGCAGATACAGTGCATCTGGAAAGTATTCACAGCGCATCACTTTTTCCACATTTTGTTATGTTACAGCCTTATTCCAAAATGGATTAAATTCATTTTTTTCCTCAGAATTCTACACACAACACCCCATAATGACAACATGAAAAAAGTTTACTTGAGGTTTTTGCAAATTTATTAAAAATAAAAAAATTGAGAAAGCACATGTACATAAGTATTCACAGCCTTTGCCATGAAGCTCGAAACTGAGCTCAGGTGCCTCCTGTTTCCCCTGATCATCCTTGAGATGTTTCTGCAGCTTCATTGGAGTCCACCTGTGGTAAATTCAGTTGACTGGACATGATTTGGAAAGGCACACACCTCTCTATAGAAGGTCCCACAGTTGACAGGTCATGTCAGAGCACAAACCAAGCATGAAGTCAAAGGAATTGTCTGTAGACCTCCGAGACAGGATTGTCTCGAGACACAAATCTGGGGAAGGTTACAGAAAAATGTCTGCTGCTTTGAAGGTCCCAATGAGCACAGTGGCCTCCATCATCCGTAAGTGGAAGAAGTTCGAAACCACCAGGACTCTTCCTAGAGCTGGCCGGCCATCTAAACTGAGCGATCGGGGGAGAAGGGCCTTAGTCAGGGAGGTGACCAAGAACCTGATGGTCACTTTGTCAGAACTCCAGAGGTCCTCTGTGGAGTGAGAAGAACCTTCCAGAAGGACAACCATCTCTGCAGCAATCCACCAATCAGGCCTGTATGGTAGAGTGGCCAGATGGAAGCCACTCCTTAGTAAAAGGCACATGGCAGCCCACCTGGAGTTTGCCAAAAGGCACCTGAAGGACTCTCAGACCATGAGAAAGAAAATTCTCTGGTCTGATGAGACAAAGATTGAACTCTTTGGTGTGAATGCCAGGCATCATGTTTGGAGGAAACCAGGCACCGCTCATCACCAGGCCAATACCATCCCTACAGTGAAGCATGGTGGTGGCAGCATCATGCTGTGGGGATGTTTTTCAGCGGCAGGGACTGGGAGACTAGTCAGGATAAAGAGAAAGATGACTGCAGCAATGTACAGAGACATCCTGGATGAAAACCTGCTCCAGAGCACTCTTGACCTCAGACTGGGGCGACGGTTCATCTTTCAGCAGGACAACGACCCTAAGCACACAGCCAAGATATCAAAGGAGTGGCTTCAGGACAACTCTGTGAATGTCCTTGAGTGGCCCAGCCAGAGCCCAGACTTGAATCCGATTGAACATCTCTGGAGAGATCTTAAAATGGCTGTGCACCGACGCTTCTCATCCAACCTGATGGAGCTTGAGAGGTGCTGCAAAGAGGAATGGGTGAAACTGGCCAAGGATAGGTGTGCCAAGCTTGTGGCATCATATTCAACAAGACTTGAGGCTGTAATTGCTGCCAAAGGTGCATCGACAAAGTATTGAGCAAAGGCTGTGAATACTTATGGACATGGGATTTCTCAGTTTTTTTATTTTTAATAAATTTGCAAAAACCTCAAGTAAACTTTTTTCACGTTGTCATTATGGGGTGTTGTGTGTAGAATTCTGAGGAAAAAAATGAATTTAATCCATTTTGGAATAAGGCTGTAACATAACAAAATGTGGAAAAAGTGATGTGCTGTGAATACTTTCCGGATGCACTGTATGTTCCAACATCAAACATTGGCACTGTGTATCTGATCGTGTTCAGCTATGACAGGAGAGCGTCCTCCTGGCAGGGAGAAAAGCACGTGGCCGTGATATCTCTGCCAATGAGCAGCTACCCTCTAAAACACACGTAGCTCTGATCTCTCTCTCAAAAACATCAAATGTTACTCCTTAACAATCTCTAGATGATAATGTCTGCTGAACAAAAAGATATCGCTAGCTAAGTAGAGGAAAGGTACACTCCAACACATGGTGAGAGGTACAGCGACTCAAATGGAGGCTGGCGTGTGAGTGAGGAGGGCCTCGTCTGGGTCCCAACTCCTGAGGTCCCGCCTCCGCCTCCCCCTCCCCTCTACCTGCAGCCTTTGTCTCGGATTCACACAAATAAATCGGTGCCGCAACCGAACTGTGATACTTAGCATGATGAGAGAAGTCACAAAATCAATGTTCAAGCAAATTATAGAAAAAAACCTGATCTAAATCCGTTAAGAAGTTCTCTCGTGAAAAGCGGACAGACAGACAGACGTTGGATTTTATATATATACTAGACATTAAGCCCGCTACAATAACGGGTGCTAGAACAGTAGTGCATAAACATTAGTAGGAACAGTCAACATTAAATGGCAAGGGACCTTGACCTTATTCTGTTTCTTGTAAGAAAGTAATACTGGCTTTGATGTCCGTAATATGCCTTTAATTTTCTGTCACAACAGTGGGCAATCAGCAGAGTCTCCCCAGCAACTGATGTAATGTGTAGCGTGCAGTTGATAATCGTGCCTTTGGCGTCTCCCCAGCAAGTACTGTGCAGTTCCCCAGCAAGCATTTTAATCTGTGCTGGCGTGCAGCTGATTATTGTATGTGTGGCGTCTCCCCAGCAATGGATTTTATGTGCATGGCCACGACTACTCAATCAGCACTCTCCCCAGGAAATATTGTCCTTTATTTGCTTATCATGCTAGGCCATTCACTGTGTGCCCAGCTTCCAGTGTGTGTGCGTCCACGGTGCCGTGCGCATGCATGGGGCACAGTGCGATGCGCGGCCCCACACATGCGCACTTCACCTGAAGACACACACACATGGACACCCTGGATGCACACAGGGGTTTTATTAAAGAGGATATATATAAAAATATATATATGTATATATATATATATATATATATATATATATATATATATATATACACACAGTGAAACCTTGGTTTGTGAGTAACTTGGTTTACGAGTGTTTTGCAAGACGAGCAAAAATTTTTAATAAATTTTCACTTGATAAACGGGCAAGGTCTTGCAGTACGAGTAGTATGTACTGTATACGCTTTGTCTGCTGAGCGTCATGTGATCACGACTGAGCTGATGGTTCTTCTCTCTCTCTCACTGCGGGATTGTGGGCAATCGTCTCCTATTCTCCGTGTGAGTCGGCTTGCCTCACTCATAGTAAACATCCGTACGAGCATATAGTGTTTACTACAACATTAGCATTGTGACTGTGTGCGCGCGCGCGTGTGTGTGTGTGTGTGTATGTCTGCTCGCGCGCGCATGTGTGCTGTGACGTGCGAGTCCCCATCTTGCACAATAAAACACGAAGCTGAGTCTCAGTACTTTAGCAACAACAGCTTTATTCAGCTTGAAACAGCAACAGCGCGGTTATTTATACACAGACACAGCAGTCAGGCAGGGCCCTGCACATTTATAACGTTCCTTGTTCCTTGTATCACCCATCGACAGCAGGCGCTTATAGCATGTCCGCGATCTTTTCGGATTCGCTTTTACGGTGAACTGCTACAGCGCTGGGAGACTGCGATTGCTTTGGGACGCTCTTCTGCGTGTCATCCCGTTGGGTGCAGTCCCACAAGAGTTTAGAAACTCACTCACACCAGCCATGATTCTTTTCAAAGGTAAAGTGCAAGTTAATTTGTTTTATGTATTTTTACTTTATATTTTGTATTAATCATTTTTATATGAATAGTTTTGGGTTGTGGAACAAGTCATCTGAGTTTCCATTATTTCTTATGGGGAAATTCACTTTGATATACGAGTGCTTTGGACGTTTCCGGAATGAATTATGCTCACAAACCGAGGTTCCACTGTATATATATATAATACACATATATATATATATATATATATGTATATATATACTGTGAAAGACGGCCATCAGCTCAACCCCACTGGGATGCCCTGAAGATGGAAGGATGGGGGGAGGTAGTTTTTGAACACTGCCTCCCCCAAAATGCTATATGGCAGCTACCCTGGACAGGGCAGGGCATCTTGGGACTTGGAGTTCAGTTTCTCAGCCCTGTTGGGTACCGTTGGTGCCTCCAGGAAGAGCTGTGAGAGGACCGGAGGAGCCAGGCCTCATCCACATCCCAGAAGTACTCCCAAGTCACAAGGACAGAAGCCCCGAAGTACTGCCGGGCTGAAGAAAAAAGCCAATTCTTCATTAGACCCAGAAGTGCTAGCATGTCACATGGTCAGAAGGACAGAAACACTTCTGGGTCAAGGACTATATAAAGGACTGCTGGAGACCCAGCAAGCAAGCCAGAGTTGGGAGGTAGTAGGACAGAGCTGTCTGGGAGGTGTGGAGGAGAGAACAGTGTTTATAATTGTGATTAATATAATTGCCTGTTTATTGTGGCAGAGGTGCTTCTGGGCACTTGTAACAGGAAGAAAAAGATTAAAATTTCTTCTTGGTGATTTTAACCTGTGCCCAGTTTATCTGTTTGTTGGGTTTGAAGGGGCAACACAATATATTACAATTACAATATATGCATATATAGATATGGAATATCAAGACAAACGTGTCTCAGTTAATCCAACTTAGACCACTCCAAAGTGACGTTTTGTTGGTAGGTCACACTGTAGAAACGAGCAAACACTTTACTGATGCTTTGGATGTGTTATGAAGACCAAAAGAAGTGTTTGTTAAGGTCTTGTTACACAATAGTTAATGAGCAAATGATGCATTTTTGTAGTTCCTAAACTAAAGTGTTCCCCATTTTAGACTTCCTTGACACACAACACAGCTTCTAAAGCTCAACCCTGAAGCTGCTCGGTCCTTCATATTTCATTTCTGACCAACCATTTCTGACAGGTGCTCTATAGCCCAGTAGCAGGGCAAACCTGCCCGTGGCACGTAGTGTAAGATGCACTGTGGCCCCCCTCTCGTCCGCACTGCTGCCACAAGCAGGCTCACAGCACGACCGCAGGCAGGTAGGTGACTCTCTGGGGACGCACGCCTCCACTCTCTTGAAGGACGATTGACCTGAAACTTACAATCCTAAGAGGATTTGAACATCATTGTGAGATTCACGTTGGCTTTTTTTGTTCCCGTTGCAGGGAGCGATATATAATGTATAAGGAGATATGAATCAATTATAAAGAGTTACACAGTTCACTTCACAAACTGAACACCGAGGACAAGGTCACTTGTACAACAAAAAATGGGATGGAATTAAAATAAATAGCAAAATAAAAAAAAAAATCAATGGAAAGAAAAATGTCAAAACTTTAAAAGAAAGAAAGAAAGAAAGAAAGAAAGAAAGAAAGAAAGAAAGAAAGAAAGACTAGTGATTAGTTTGAAAATAAAGCATTAAAACAGCACCAGCTCCCCAAACACAACACAGACAGCCACCAGGCCCAAGATGTTTTTTTCTGCTGTGGGAAACGTTTCCCAAGTTTTCCACCTGCCAGCACAGTACAGCAGTCACAATAGAACAATACGCCTCATTCTTTTCTTTATTCTTCTTTCCTCTAAGTCTCTTTGTCTTCCACATCCACTCCTCCCAGCATGCGTTGTCCTTTCCCTCCCGACTCTGGATCCCTTAATAAACTGAGGTGGCCCCTTTTATGCTACACCCGGGAGCACTTCAGGTGGCCCATCAGCATGATCCAGAAGTACTTCCAAGTGTGGTGGAAGCCCAATGTAGCAGGGCTCCGTCACTCCTGCAGCAACCCCTGGCGGCACCCATGGATGGAATCCCACAGGGCTGTGCCGAACTCCAACTCCCATGTAGCCCAGAGGCACCGCTGCAACAAAGGAGGGCTACCATCTAGCGGTCCAGGGTAGAAAGAAAGACTAGTGATTAGTTTGAAAATAAAGCATTAAAACAGCACCAGCTCCCCAAACACGACACAGACAGCCACCAGGCCCAAGATGTTTCTTTCTGCTGTGGGAAACGTTTCCCAAGTTTTCCACCTGCCAGCACAGTACAGCAGTCACAATAGAACAATATGCCTCATTCTTTTCTTTATTCTTCTTTCCTCTAAGTCTCTTTGTCTTCCACATCCACTCCTCCCAGCATGCGTTGTCCTTTCCCTCCCGACTCTGGATCCCTTAATGAAGTGAGGTGGCCCCTTTTATGCTACACCCGGGAGCACTTCAGTTGGCCCATCAGCATGATCCAGAAGTACTTCCAGGTGTGGTGGAAGTCACTCCTGCAGCAACCCCTGTCGGCACCCATGGATGGAATCCCACAGGGCTGTGACGAACCCCAACTCCCATGTAGCCCAGAGGCACCGCTGCAACAAAGGGGGGCTACCATCTAGCGCTCCAGGGTAGGTAGTGCCCTGTGCCTGCCCCACCCCCCATATCCTTCCATTATGGAGGTGTCCAGTCTGGGAAAGGGCCCCAGCCATCCATCACAACAGTTACCCATCAAGGGACAGATCTGGTGGCACATTTCAGTTAATTTGATATTATAATTTATATTTTTTTTTTTTGAAGACAGAAAAATGATTAAGATTCAGGACACTCTTAGGCAAATCCTGTATAATTGCAATGCAAAATAGCAAACACAATGTAACCTGTGTTCAGGAAAACGTCTTGACAGATACAAGTCTATTAATCGACTGAAGGCACTGAAGGCTAAATGGGGGTGGAGCTTGGTTAGGAGGCGGGCTCAGGGGGTACCGGAACTCGGAAATGATGTCACTCATCTCCCCATCGCAAAAATCTGCAGGAAAAAGGAGAGGAGAGGCAGTAGGCAACAGCGTCAACCCTCGACACGGGGTGGAATTACCATTAGATGAGCCCTGATCAGACGAGACTCACTAAAGCGCATGTGTGTGACGATACAAAAAAAAAAAAATGCATGCAAATTTAAAAAACATCAATTTATTCATATTTTGAATCTTCCATTATATAATGTCAGGACATCACAGACTGTGAAGCCATAACAACCGACCCCTTTTCCCAGCCCGGCCACTACACTACCAAGACTTTTGCTTTGGCTAGCCCGAAGACTCTCAAGAAGATAACAAGCCGTACTCCTTACATTATCCTTTTCGTTTTTTCCCCCAACACGATGAAATAACAATCACAATAGCAGACAGAAATGTAAAATCAAATCCGGATATATTGTAAGTGATAAGTATATATACACATGAGGACAGATGAATATTCAATAATATGTAAGTGCACACAAACCACCACTATCCCAATGACACCCATCAATATTTATATTTGTATATATATATATATATATATATATATATATATATATATATATATAGTGGTGGGTTGGCACCCTGCCCGGGACCTGGGGACCTCCCTGCATGGAATTTGCATGTTCTCCCAGTGTCTGCGTGGGTTTCCTCCGGGCGCTCCGGTTTCCTCCCACAGTCCAAAGACATGCAGGTTAGGTGGATTGGCGATTCTAAATTGGCCCTAGTGTGTGCTTGGTGTGTGGGTGTGTTTGTGTGTGTGTCCTGCGGTGGGTTGGCACCCTGCCCGGGATTGGTTCCTGCCTTGCGCCCTGTGTTGGCTGGGCTTGGCTCCAGCAGACCCCCGTGACCCTGAGTTTGGATTCAGAGGGTTGGATAATGGATGGATTGATAATAATAATTATGGGCAGCACAGTGGCGCAGTGGGTAGCGCTGCTGCCTCGCAGTTGGGAGACCAGAGGACCTCCCTGCATGGAATTTGCATGTTCTCCCCGTGTCTGCGTGGGTTTCCTCCGGGCGCTCCGGTTTCCTCCCACAGTCCAAAGACGTGCAGGTTAGGTGGATTGGCGATTCTAAAAATTGGCCCTAGTGTGTGCTTGGTGTGTGGGTGTGTTTGTGTGTGTCCTGCACTGGGTTGGCACCCTGCCCGGGATTGGTTCCTGCCTTGTGCCCTGTGTTGGCTGGGATTGGCTCCAGCAGACCCCTGTGACCCTGTGTTCGGATTCAGTGGGTTGGAAAATGGATGGATGGATATATTTATATATATATATATATATATACAGTATTATATACACCAGCGCACAGATATTCAACAATAATACTTTTTACAAAAACCTCCCTTGCCCCTAAATAATAAATTATGACAGCACATAAACCCGAACACAGATTGATAATAAACAGCAGATGAAGTGTATATTATTAGTGAGTCCCAAAGCTGTAAAAGTCCGGCGGATATTGACGACTGGCTGATGTGATACTTTACTTCCTCCCGACAATAAAAAACAACCTCACCTTATGAGTCCTCAGCAATGGTTGGTGTGAATCCAACCCCCGGGGGTTTCTCTACACACGGTGCCGTAAATGTTGATCCGGATCTTGAAAAAAAGCAAGTAATGGAATGGCACAATAAACGGGATGATGGGTGGAAATGACTGTAAATAATAGCTCCTTCCTTTTCACGATCTTCGCTCTCTTTCTCTCCCCTCACTTCACGCTCCTCTAGTTTAACTCTTTGAAGGCTGAATATTTTTTACTAAAATCAGTTTTCTGAAAAGCACACAAAGCAATGGTTTCACACATAAATCAACATAAAACTTCTGTTGCTACGTGCCATGGCTGCTGTTGGCGCATGTTCGGCATCTCTGGCGGCAGAGTCTACGTAGGGGCACCTCGATGGTCAGCAGGAATGCACAGTGGGCCGGCTGCCTAATTTTCTTCGCACAGAAGGTGGGTGGCGGTGACGCAATATGGTTTGTACCTCTTGTCATCATAAGTGGTGGTCCTCCCAGGTGAACTCTGCTGTAGGCGCATCAGCTACACGAATGTGTTCAGCACCACGATCAGCTGGGGACCAATCAGATGATGCTGGTACCTCACTTTCATCTTCGATCTCCATCTCTAGAGTCCTATTCAACAAAATTACATAAAACGTCCATGGAGTCGTTTGCTTTGCACATTCGCTTTGGTCTCTCGACAGATGTCGGTGCCATTTTAGAGGTTGTTTGCTCTTCGCTACTCATGCACGCGTAGAGAATCGAGGTTAAATCAACAAAGCTATGTAACTGTCCTTCTAGCAAAGAGAGTCAAACTAAAGCGTAACAGCGAGTTTTGTTGCAGTTTGCAGCTGATTACCGTCCTCTACTCCTGAATTTTGACAAAAGTCGACATCAGACCTGAAAGAGTTAAATAATGACAGTCCAGATGTAATTGGTGGAAAACATCAGGTAAGTTCCATCTTGGGGTTGCGATCTCCCTTCATCGTTCTTCTCCTTTCATCTTATGGGGACAACATTTACTTATACACACTTATAGCATGGCAAACGGGACAATCAAAAAAAAAATGCACTCAGCACAGACAAAACTAATATTTATTATTATGTAGCCCTGCTACATAGCGAAGAACTGTACAGGCGTTGTAATCATTGGGGTGCCACCCTAGCCACCTCCCATTGAAGAACAAGACTTCAAAATAACACAATGTCCCTTGGGACACAAAAAAATAACAAAAGTAACTTCACACTCTTCTATTATTGCACAACTGGCTGACGTGATCTCCATGTCTTGAGTGGGTCTAAAGACGACCTCCCATTCTGTGTACCCCACTTATGCCTACCTGCTCAAGATAGGGGTGGGGGGGCTGCACATGTGTGTCCCGGTGATGGGGCTAGACATCATCTCTAGGCATCAGCGCCACGTTGTACCACAGTCACAGTTAGTGGCAGTGCCCGCTCCTGCCCTGGCGGAGGTAGTACTCGGCTTTCTTTGGAAGCCCCTCAGAAGATCTCCAAGCATGCAAGTCTTTCCCAAGAAGAGTCAACCAGTATGGGCTTGCAGTCCATTGTAAAGCATGTGGAAGATGGAGAAATTCAGGGTCAGAGAAGCTCATCTTTGAAATTTTTGGTTCCCGAAAGAACGCTGATTTAGTTAGATTGGTGTTTCTTAAACTTTTTTTTTTTTCGCAACCCAATCTTACTCCTCTAAATGTCTTTGAGAACCTGAATTACCACTGACACTCATCCCAAACCCCTTGGAGATTTGCCTGCCGACAGTTATAGTGGAGCCATGTCGACTGCTTAAACTGCCCACTGTGCGACTAACCATACGCGTCTCTTCAAAGGTGAGTCACGACTCTGTGCGACCCAAAAGAAGAGGGGGACCCATAATTTACAAAGCTATAGTTTAAATAAATAACAAGTTGGTATTGAATAGATGATGCCAGGTTTGAGGATGCCTAGTTTTAAAAGGAGTTTTGATGCATAACATCACACACTCTTCTATTTTCAGGTTTTCTTGAACTGCTTTGCAGCTTACATTATACACTAAAGATTTCCATTTTTGTCTGCATTTTAGGAACCTTTACAAAGCCCAAAGAACCAATTCCATATGAAAGGACCCCTTCCCAGCATGAAAGGGTTCTTTGTTAAGCATTTCTTCAATGAAGAACCACAGAACCCAGTAAAGTGCCATTACAGAATTATTATTTTCAAGAGTGTGTATGGGCCACCTGAGGCTGACCTAATGAATCCTGTCACTGAACTCACTTGCAGTCCTTCCAAACTTTTCTGCTAATGTGTGGACCACCACGGGTCAAAGGTCATGCCACCATGTCAAGGAATTTCCCCCAGCGCTCACGGATCGAAAGTTAAAAGGGCCGATGTGCCAATGAAGGCCATCCAAACACTGCACTGATGATTTGTCTCTTTCTATATAAAGAAATGAGCAGGGAGTGGCAGACTGTGAAAGGCGCTATATGGGTGGGCATCTGCGGACCCACACCTGCTCTCTCTCTCTCTCTTTCTCTCTATCTAAAAGCTGCATGAGCTTTAAGTGTCGCATCTTAAATGAAGAGTCTTTAGTCAGCAACTGTTATCACATTCAGGCCCCTCGCACGTCGCCAGCTTCATTTTACGAGAGACGCCTTGATTTGAAATTTAGTGCGGGGCTTTAAGAGAAAGAAGCACTTGGAGATTTGTCTTAAGATGATGAAGGTAAATGTTTGTGATGGCTCCAACTCCCACGCTCTCCAGCTGCTGTGGTGGGCTCCTTGGCACACATATTAAACAGCAGTTCCATGGGCATGCTAAGGATGCCTTATTAATGCCAAGCATTGGGGTGGCTACACGAGTCAGTGGCACACACTTCCTCTGCCCTGCTGTGCCCAGTTTAAGTAGTCAAAGCCTACAGTGCACTGAGCATAGTCATGGACTATAGTGGACGTAGCCCGCAGAATAAATGAACTCAGAGACAGCAGGAAAACGCAGGCATGAAGCATTTCACACAAATTAGATGAGACGCTAACTGGTGCCATGTTAGGACCTGAACTGGACTTAAGTCACAGTACAGTGGCAGAACTAGAGCTCATCTCCTTGGACCAAATCAAAGTTATTTTAATTTGTATGGCATAGTGGTTAGGGTTTGGGACTTCAAACCGTGAGGTGAGGTTTCCCACTACTGGCATGGTGTGACACGGAGCAAGTCACTTCACCTGCCTGAGCTCCGACTGGAGAAACAAAACACATGTAACTAACTGTATCTCAGACACTATAAAGGTGTCAGCCAAGTAATAATAATTTGATTGATTTCTATACTGTTGTATTTATTACAATTATCTGGGGGTTCTCATAAACAACAAACACAGTGGCGCTGTACCAGAAGGGTCCGAGCAGACTGGACTTACTAAGGAGACTCAAGTCCTTTGATGTGTGCAGCAAGCTGCTGGAAATGTTCTATCGGTCCATAGTAGCCAGTGTGGTGTTCACGTTTGGAAGCAACCTGAGCTCAAAAGATGCCTGAGGAAACATCTCAGTAAAGCCTGCACCATCACAGGGCCAATTCTGGACCCAATGGAAGCTGTTGTGGAAAAGAGGATGGTGGCAAAATTGGATGCCATCTCCACCAGGATGCGCTCTCTTGGAGCCACAGATTTATTCCACCAGTGTGTGCAAAGAAGCAAACTCTTTTCTGCTCACTGCTATCACACAGTGCTATCAAGTCAACACTTCCACCCAATGTACTTGTTACATTAATTAATTAATTAATCAATCAATCAATCAAGTGGTCCATTGATTGGATGTATTGTGAGTCTGTAGTCTTGCTTTTTTACGTTTCTGCTGTTGTACGCAACTGAATTTCCCCTTGGGATTAATAAAGTTTATCTAATCTAATCTAATTGATAAATTGCTTTGTGTGTTTTTTAGTTACTACTTTTCATTATTTTTGTCATCTCTGTTATGCTATGTTTATGATTTAACATTTCTGTGTTGTCACTTTAAAGGTCTTGACAAGTTTAAGTTTTTTGTAGGTGGAGCCTCAGGAGGCGGGGCCACTCTGACATCACTACTGCTGAGATCCACCCCTCATTATATATTCTGCCTCAGAATACGCTTGGGCAGGTTTTCATTGAAGTTATCTTGGCGTTCTTTGTGAATTGCCTTCTCTTTAGTTTTGCTGATTTTCTTTTTAATTATTTTAAGTTTGGGTTTAGAGTACCAGACTTGTTCATTTTAGGATTGCCTTTCAGGAAGCTTCTTTTTTTTTTTTTTTTTTTTGCTGTTTTGAGCATCCTCTTGTTTGTAACTAATTTTTTTTTAATTAATGTACAGTTCTTGTGGCCACTGAGGGCTGGGCAAACTTTTGACCTTAGTGTAGCTGTGCTACTTAAATGGACTGCAAATCCCAGCAGCCCAAGGAGTACTACACCATTGGGTAGCTTTGGTTGTTGCTACAGGGGCTGCTAGAGTGAAACAAGCTGAGGTGCAGCTTTCAAAAAGGAATCCATAAGAAGACATGGGAATCGCCTGATGTCTTTTTGCTTCTGTGCTTCACTTCACTGCTGGGTGACAATTAACACCCATCAGAATTACAGTTTTCTCTGCATTTATGGTCTTGTCCTGTGCCTCATTGTTCATGTGGCTTCTTTGTGACTGGAAAACACCATTATTCAGGGAGCACTCTCTCTCTACTGCAAATCTTCAAGTAACAACTGGATCATAGTAGGACAAAACTTCTCCTAACATTCAGGGGGGGTTGTTCACTTAGGATTGTGTTAGATCAGTTAACATCAAATGTAAACACGGAAAACAATTTAGATGAGCTAACATCACATTATAATGTGACCTTGAGAGATGCTCTGGACGCAGTGGCTCCCCTTAAAACAAAAGTGTTCAAAGCACATAGAAACTCTCCCTGGTTTAATGAAAACACTCGAGCTCTTAAATTAGAGTGTCGAAAACTGGAGCGCAGATGGAGAACAACAAAGCTACATGTCTTTCAAATTGCATGGACAGAGAGTGTTAATAAATATAAAAAAGCCCTCTTTAAAGCTCAGTCAGAATATTATTCTACATTAATAGATAGCAATAATAAAAATCCTCGGGCACTGTTTAGAACAGTGGCTAAATTAACAAATGGAAATTCAGATCAACAGTGCAAAATACCAACAGACATTAGCAGTACAGACTTTATGAACTTCTTCAATGAGAAAATTAAAAATATAAGATCCCAGATCTCTGCATCACAGTACAAACCACATACTAGCTTAGCAGACCCTGTCTCACATTGCACTCAGCACTTTAGTAATTTTAATCCTGTAACTGAGCAGGAAGTATTAAGTTTAATTTCTAAAATGAAGCCCACTACTTATTCCCTAGATCCAGTGCCAACAAAACTAGTAAAACGTGCAATGGATGTTCTTGCAGCGCCTATCCTAAACATTATCAATAGTTCATTATTGCATGGCACAGTACCTGATGCACTAAAAGTGTCAGTCATTAAACCATTACTTAAAAATGTCAGACCTTGACCCACATATACTAAATAATTATAGGCCTATTTCAAATTTACCGTTTCTCTCTAAAATACTAGAAAAAGTAGTCGCCAGTCAGCTTCAGACACACCTTATGCATTACAATTTATTTGAGAAATTCCAGTCTGGTTTTCGCACTGGTCATAGTACAGAAACGGCACTAACACGGGTTGTAAATGACATTCTGATATCCTCTGATGAAGGAAACTCCACTGTTATTATGTTATTGGACTTAAGTGCAGCATTTGACACCATCGACCATTCGATTTTACTGCACAGGCCAGAAAATGATGTTGGGCTTACAGGCACCGTGCTCGCTTGGTTTAGTTCTTACTTATCAAATCGATTCCAATATGTACAGAAATGTGCTGACAGGACTCCATCATTATACACAGAAGTTCAATATGGTGTCCCGCAGGGCTCAGTACCGGGACCTTTACTGTTTTCACTTTACATGCTTCCACTGGGATCTCTCATTAGGAAACATCATGTTAATTTTCACTCGTATGCAGATGACACCCAGTTATACCTTTCATTTAAATCAGATGAAGTTTCTCCAATGTTGTCTTTAATTAGTTGTGTTTGTGAATTAAAGGAGTGGATGGGTGTCTTTAAACAGCGATAAAACAGTGATGTTAATTGTTGGAGGGAATGATGCTGATCACAACAATATTTTGTCATCATTTAACTCAGTGGGAATCCCAGTCAATTTTACTGAATCAGCCCGCAATCTAGGAGTTATCTTTGACTCTAGCATGTCATTTAAAGCGCATATTACAAAGTTGTCCAAAACATGTTTCTTCCATCTTAAAAATGTTAGGAAATTAAGGCGCTTTTTAAATAAACAGGATTCTGAGAAACTAATTCATGCATTTATCTCTAGTAGGATTGACTACTGCAATGCGGCGTTCACTGGATGTTCAAACTGTTCTTTATACAGCCTCCAGTTAATCCAAAATGCGGCTGCAAGAATTATTACAAGAACAAGAAAATACGAACACATAACTCCAGTTCTTAAATCCTTACACTGGCTCCCGGTTAAGTTTAGGGAAGATTTCAAAATCCTTCTTTTAACATATAAAGCATTAAATGGTCGAGGTCCGACTTACTTGTCTGAACTTATCATGACTTACAAACCTGAGCGCACATTAAGATCTCAAGATGCCGGTCTGCTTATGATTCCAAGGATTAATAAAATAACAGTGGGAGGTCGAGCTTTTAGTTACAGGGCCCCTAAACTGTGGAATGGTCTGCCTGCTACTATAAGAGATGCCCCTTCGGTCTCAGCTTTTAAATCCCGGCTGAAGACTCACTACTTCAGTTTAGCACACCCTGACTAGAGCTGCTGATTAACTGTACAGACTGCATCTCTGTTGTTAGTCATTAGCACTTAAACATAAGTAACATGACAGTTATAATTGTATACTAACCCTCACTTATTCTGTTTTTCTTCTCGGTACTCAAATGTGGCACTTGGTGCCACGGCCCACCTGCCAAGTTGTTTTGCCTGCCTAAGGAAAAGTCATCCCAGATGGAGGATCGCAGGAATCGTGGGAAAGAGGGGTCCTTTCATCGGATTGGCTGGCCCAGCACTGTTTCAGCCGTGGAATGGCCAAATGGGGGAGGCAGCTTGAAGGATGAGGTCTCCAGGACTCTACACAAATCCAAATCTTATTATGGGATATATCATCTACTGTTAAATTCTGCTATGTAATTCTAAAATGTATATTTTTTATTTTTTAGTATATTGAGGAATTGTTCTGTTCTGTGAACTGCATTGTATTGTATTGACCCCCTTCTTTTGACACCCACTGCACGCCCAACCTACCTGGAAAGGGGTCTCTCTTTGAACTGCCTTTCCCAAGGTTTCTTCCATTTTTTCCCTACAAGGTTTTTTTTTTGGGAGTTTTTCCTTGTCTTCTTAGAGACTCAAGGCTGGGGGGCTGTCGAGGCAGGGCCTGTTAAAGCCCATTGCGGCACTTCCTGTGTGATTTTGGGCTATACAAAAATAAACTGTATTGTATTGTATTGTATTGTATTGTATCGCATCATCTGGAGTGCTTTGTGAATGTTTATTGTTTGGTGCTTAGTGTTTCTTTTGTATCTTTATTATTGCCGCCAAGGTTTAGGGTAGGGTTTCTACTGTCACAAACGTGCGACTAGCAGGGAGTTGAGCGGACCAAGTGGAGGTAATTACCTGCTAGGCCAGGCGGTGGTGGGTTACACTAAACCTACCTCTGTTATATCTACAGAGCAAATATGAGAAAACCTGCCTGATTTAACATCACTTCTGGTTCCGACGCCCAGACTGACACCACTTCCGGTTCCACCCCGGCCATGATCAAAGAAGGACTTTAGTGGTACTTTTCTCGGTCGGGAGGCCATTATGAGGGAAGAACAAAAGGACACTGCCTTACGGGACAGCTTAGCTATTAGCTTAACGAACAGACTTGATGGACTGAATGGTCTCCTCTTGTTCATTAAGTTTCATAAGTTCTTATGGTTTAAATGGAACAGACTGCTGGGCGGACAACAGGTGTAACTCCGCAATTACAATCATTTTCAGGCTTGTTGGCCACTTGGGAATGCAGCCGGCCTTGTATGTGTATTCTTCTCAAGTCTGTTGTTCTAGCAGAGAAAACCTTACCCTGGACAGCCTGCCCAAAAATGCGCAATGCCCACTTTATTCTAAGCACACCTTTCCTATTACCTCAGATCTGTTCAGGTTATTATTATTTTTTTATGGAGCTCCACTCACAACAGCTCAGCTTAGATTCGACTCTGCCCTTTTCTTCTTGTACAGTCGGACCTTTAATTTGTCTCCCTAAAATTTCATTTAATGTCTCCAGGTTATTATTTATTTTTTCTCTATAAACAAACTATATTACTCTGAGTGGCAATACCGATGAAATGCGAACAAATTCATAAGAGTGAATTAAGCAGCAAACGCCAGCTCTCTCAGGTAATTCCGGGTGACACTCGCTTGCAATTCCTTAGGAATCACCAGGCATTGATTTAACGTCTTACCTTTTAATTGAAAGCGTGGCGCTGCAATCCAAGGATATGCAAAACCAATATAAACTTAATCTTCAAAGCTTTTATGCAAATTTCCATCGCCATTTGACAGAAAAACAGCTTTCATAAAACAACATTAAAGGTCTGGCGAGGAACAGCACTTGAGGGTAGTAATAAAACGGCATCACTTGGGGATTGTGAGTATGTGAATGTGTGTGTGTGTGTGTGACCGGCGGGAAGATGGGGGGCTGCATTCAAAGACACACACAGGCAGACTTTATTGGTTTCTAAGAGAGTCCCCTGGCCATCGCGTCGCAAAAAGTGCTGGGGATTCTGAAGGTGCTCAGTGTGGCTGGCTGCCTTGAAGAGGACCACCAGGAGTCATCAGACAGAGCTAAGTGGTTCATTGTGGAAGGGTCCAATGATGACCCTTGTCCTTACCTTAGAACTTCTCCTTTTACTTCTTCATCCTCTTCGTCTTTTCCCACTTCTATGTGGGGTCGATGTGCTTGATCAACCTTCTCCATACTGCTTGGTCCTGCACCTCCTCTCCAGTCATGCTCTTTAACTTCAGATCTTCTTACGCTCTGTTGTCCGGGGCTTTATGCCCCTGGTAGGGCCACCCAAGGCAAACTGGTCCTAGGTGAGGGATGAGACAAAGAGCGGTTCAAACCTTCTATGATGAATGAAAACTTTGGACGCCGTTTTCCCTTGCCCGGACGCGGGTCACCGGGGCCCCACTCTGGAGCCAGGCCTGGAGGTGGGGCTCGATGGCGAGCGCCTGGTGGTCGGGCTTGCACCCATGGGGCTCGGCCGGGCACAGCCCGAAGAGGCAACGTGGGTCCTCCTTCCCATGGGCTCACCACCTATGGGAGGGGCCAAGGAGGTCGGGTGCAGTGTGAGTTGGGTGGTGGCCGAAGGCGGGGACCTTGGCGGTCCGATCCTCGGCTACAGAAGCTGGCTCTTGGGACGTGGAATGTCACCTCTCTGAAGGGGAAGGAGCCTGAGCTAGTGTGCGAAGTTGAGAGGTTCCGGCTAGATATAGTCGGACTCACCTCGACGCACAGCTTGGACTCTGGAACCAATCTCCTTGAGAGGGGCTGGACTCTGTACCACTCTGGAGTTGCCCCCGGTGAGAGGCGCCGAGCGGGTGTGGGTATACTTATTGCCCCCCGACTTGGAGCCTGTACATTGGGGTTTACCCCGGTGGACGAGAGGGTAGCCTCCCTTCGCCTTCGGGTGGGGGGACGGGTCCTAACTGTTGTTTGTGCGTATGCACCGAACAGCAGTTCGGAGTACCCACCCTTTTTGGAGTCCCTGAAGGGGGTGCTAGAGGGCATACCTTCTGGGGTCTCCCTCGTTCTGCTGGGAGACTTCAATGCTCACGTGGGCAATGACAGTGAGACCTGGAAGGGCGTGATTGGGAGGAATGGCCCCCCCCGATCTGAACCCGAGCGGTGTTTTGTTATTGGACTTCTGTGCTCGTCACGGATTGTCCATAACGAACACCATGTTCAAGCATAGGGGTGTTCATATGTGCACTTGGCACCAGGACACCCTAGGCCTCAGTTCGATGATCGACTTTGTGGTCGTGTCATTGGACTTGCGGCCACATGTCTTGGACACTCGGGTGAAGAGAGGGGCGGAGCTGTCAACTGATCACCACCTGGTGGTGAGTTGGCTTCGATGGTGGGGGAGGATGCCGGTCAGGCCTGGTAGGCCCAAACGTGTTGTGAGGGTCTGCTGGGAACGTCTGGCAGAGCCCCCTGTCAGAAGTAGCTTCAACTCCCACCTCCGGCAGAACTTCGACCATGTCCCAAGGGAGGTGGGGGACATTGAGTCCGAATGGGCCATGTTCCGTGCCTCTATTGTTGAGGCGGCTGACCGGAGCTGTGGCCGTAAGGTGGTCGGTGCCTGTCGTGGCGGCAATCCCCGAACCCGTTGGTGGACACCGGCGGTGAAGGATGCCGTCAAGCTGAAGAAGGAGTCCTACAGGACCCTTTTGTCCTGTGGGACCCCGGAGGCAGCTGATAGGTACCGGCAGGCCAAGCGGAATGCGGCTTTGGTGGTTGCTGAGGCAAAAACTCGGGTGTGGGAGGAGTTTGGGGAGGCCATGGAGAACGACTTTCGGACGGCTTCGAGGAGATTCTGGTCCACCATCCGCCGTCTCAGGAAGGGGAAGCAGTGCAATGTCAACACTGTATATGGTGGGGATGGTGCGCTGCTGACCTCGACTCGGGACGTTGTGGGTCGGTGGGGGGAGTACTTCAAAGACCTCCTCAATCCCATTAACATGCCTTCCAATGAGGAAGCAGAGCCTGGGGACTCAGAGGTGGGCTCCCCCATCTCTGGGACTGAGGTCACCAAGGTGGTCAAAAAACTCCTTGGTGGCAGGGCCCCGGGGGTGGATGAGATACGCCCGGAGTTCCTCAAGGCTCTGGATGTTGTAGGACTGTCTTGGTTGACACGCCTCTGCAACATCGCATGGACATCAGGGACAGTGCCTCTGGATTGGCAGACCGGGGTGGTGATCCCCCTCTTTAAGAAGGGGGATCGGAGGGTGTGTTCCAACTACAGAGGGATCACACTCCTCAGCCTCCCTGGAAAAGTCTATTCAGGGGTCCTGGAGAGGAGGGTCCGTCGGATAGTCGAGCCTCGGATTCAGGAGGAACAGTGTGGTTTTCGTCCTGGTCGCGGAACAGTGGACCAGCTCTATACCCTTAGCAGGGTCCTGGAGGGTGCATGGGAGTTTGCCCAACCAGTCTACATGTGTTTTGTGGACTTGGAAAAGGCATTCAACCGTGTCCCTCGGGGAATCCTGTGGGGGGTACTCCGAGAGTATGGGGTACCGGCCCTCCTGATAAGGGCTGTTCGGTCCCTGTACGATCGGTGCCAGAGCTTGGTCCGCATTGCCGGCAGTAAGTCGAACCCGTTTCCAGTGAGAGTTGGACTCCGCCAGGGCTGCCCTTTGTCACCGATTCTGTTCATAACTTTTATGGACAGAATTTCTAGGCGCAGCCAGGGCGTTGAGGGGGGTCCGGTTTGGTGGGCTCAGGATTGGGTCACTGCTTTTTGCAGATGATGTTGTCCTGTTTGCTTCATCAGGCCGTGATCTTCAGCTCTCTCTGGATCGGTTCGCAGCCGAGTGTGAAGCGGCTGGGATGAGAATCAGCACCTCCAAATCCGAGACCATGGTCCTCAGCCGGAAAAGGGTGGAGTGCCCTCTCAGGGTTGGTAGCGAGATCCTGCCTCAAGTGGAGGAGTTCAAGTATCTCGGGATCTTGTTCACGAGTGAGGGAAGAATGGAGCGTGAGATCGACAGGCGGATTGGTGCGGCATCCGCAGTAATGCGGGCGCTGCATCGGTCTGTCGTGGTGAAAAAGGAGCTGAGCCGCAAGGCGAAGCTCTCAATTTACCAGTCAATCTATGTTCCTACCCTCACCTATGGTCATGAGCTATGGGTAGTGACCGAAAGAACGAGATCGCGAATACAAGCGGCTGAAATGAGTTTCCTCCGCAGGGTGTCTGGGCTTTCCCTTAAAGATAGGGTGAGAAGCTCAGTCATCCGGGAGGGGGCTCAGAGTAGAGCCGCTGCTCCTCCACATCAAGAGGAGTCAGATGAGGTGGCTCGGGCATCTGATCAGGATGCCTCCTGGACGCCTCCCTGGTGAGGTGTTCCGGGCACGTCCAACCGGGAGGAGGCCCCGGGGAAGACCCAGGACACGCTGGAGGGACTATGTCTCTCAACTGGCCTGGGAACGCCTTGGGATTCTCCCAGAAGAGCTAGAAGATGTGGCCGGGGAGAGGGAAGTCTGGGCATCTCTGCTCAAGCTGCTGCCCCCGCGACCCGACCTCGGATAGTGGGAGACAATGGATGGATGGATCTTCTTACGCTTTCTCTCCCTCTGTACTTCCATTCTCATCACTCTTTTGTGCAACAATGAAGGTCCTGGCTCCATGCTCCCTCTTCACATTAGGGATCCTCTCGAAACTCAACACCGTTGATAGTTATGACCGAATGAGCTGGATAATGGAGACAAATCACACAAGGAGCAAGGGGAATGGTGTAAAAAGTGTTCTGGTGCTTTTATTTTAAAGAATCAAAACAAAAATCCAAAAACAGAGTCCACAGTGCAATGCTTCAAAAACGTCCATAAATAAATAATCCATAAAAACAAGTGGATAATGGGGAATAAAAACACAATAAATAAATCCATTAATCCATTATCCTTCAGATCCCAGCCATGAAGTTCATCCCCCCGATCCCCCATCTTGGCTGACCATCCAAGATCGGCACTCCTCCCATCATCCTTCATGCACCCACAGTCGTCCCAAGGATCCCTGGGGAGGTCATCATTCATGCTCTCTCCACTCCACGCCATTGTGCAGCCCCCAGAGCGCCACAACCTACGCTCCATTGTGGATCCCCTATTCATGCTGCCTTCCCCCCTAGGTGGCCGGGTCATCCTCCCGAGACTGTTCTTCATACTCTTTTAAACCTCCTTCCATCATTTTTCTCCTTAATTAAAACAATACCATACACGCACTCACGCAACTTAATTTATGTGGGGATGTGGCACAGGTGTGTCAATTAGCAGCTACCGGCATCGATTAAGAACACAAATGATTCCTCACCTGTGCACTTAAGTGAGGAAACACCCGCACCGCATTGTACCCGGGCACCGCTCCAGCCACACTACCATGCCCCCTCCTTAAGCCACGAGTGCGGCAATTATTTATTTTAAAAGGCAACGGGCCATGGACCTCACCTTACCACATGGTCTCTCCTCATCCACACCACTTCAACCTACTTTCCTGTCCTTTCTTACATAGCTCTCCCGCACTTGTTATTCCTCTGAACATCTTTATTTATAAACTAGACAAAGTCAATGTCATATTAGATAGTGTTTTAGGAACCATGTTTTACTTCATTGATGATGATGTTTCCCTAACCCAACGGTTCTCAAACTGTGGTGAAAGTAACAAAAAAGGGGGCCCGAATGTTTCCATATGTTGCATAATTTCGTTATTCGTAGGGAAATTTTAAACTTGTAGCGGTGTATCGGCAGCAAAAAATATAGGAATAAATTTTATTAGGGTTTCAAAAAAACGTTAGGGTGTGCGTGATTAAAACTGTTATGAAAACTCGGGGCGCAAATACTTAAAAGTTGAGAAACGCTACTCTAATCAACCCCCTAAGCCGTCTTTAGGACAGACTCAAGATGTGAAATTTACGACGAGGGGATGGAACATCAGACCAGCTTGACAAGGGTGACTGTGTTTGGACTTAGAGCCTATAGGCCATCCATAAACTGACTAGATAGATAGATAGATAGATAGATAGATAGATAGATAGATAGATAGATAGATAGATAGATAGATAGATGGATAGATGGATAGATAGATAGATAGATAGATAGATAGATAGATAGATAGATAGATAGATAGATAGATAGATAGATATGAAAGGCACTATATATGATAGATAGATAGATAGATAGATAGATAGATAGATAGATAGATAGATAGATAGATAGATAGATAGATAGATAGATAGATAGATAGATAGATAGATAGATAGATAGATAGATAGATAGATAGATAGATAGATAGATAGATAGATAGATATGAAAGGCACTATATATGATAGATAGATAGATAGATAGATAGATAGATAGATAGATAGATAGATAGATAGATAGATAGATAGATAGATAGATAGATAGATAGATAGATAGATAGATAGATAGATACTTTATTAATCCCAAGGAGAAATTCATATACTCCAGCAACTGGGGGATGAGTTGCACCTGAGTGCTTTCATTGGTCGATGGCCCAGGAAGGGACTGGAAAATTAATTCTATTGGTCTGAAGTATGGCTGTTTATGATTGGCCATTTTGTACTACAACACCCCATTGGTTTGTGTTTTGTGTTAAGAATGGTATAAAGTTGGTCACCTTGCCTTTACCTCTGTCTTTTTCTCTCTCTCTCTCTCTCTCTCTCTCTCACCATCTGGCCATGAAGAGAAGACCACGATGATGACAACTCTATTGTGGCAGCCATATTGAGAGAGAGACCTGTGCCCTGTTTCAATACTCCATTCAAAGACCATGTGGTAGCAAAGACAAACCTGGCCTGAAGATAAACTGAGAGGCACTGCTACTGAGGTTGTAAGGGTATGTACAGTATGGTTCAACAATATTCACATTGTATTCTGCCTCCTTAATATTTTTGGGCATTTTTATCAATAACTAGCTGTCCCCCGTGGCTCCACCCACATAGAAATGAAACAGGACAAACTTTAAAAATCAATCGAAAATAAAAAAAAAATGTAATTTTGGACAAGCGGAAGGTAGGTACACTCCAATGTCAAACGTTGGCACTGTATATCTGATCGTGTTGAGCTCTGATGGGAGAGCATCCCCCGTGTGGCCGTGATATCTCTGCCAATCAGCAGCTACCCTCTAAAACACACAGAGCTGTGATCTCTTTCTCCAAAATGTTAAACATTACTCCTTAACAATCTGTAGATGATAATGTCTGCTGAACAAACTGGTAGCACTAGCTAAGCGGAAGCAACATGTGGCGAGAGGTAGAGCAACTCGAATGGAGGCTGGCACGTGAGTGAGTGAGGAGGGCCCCATCCACCCTCTCCTCGGCCCACAGCCTCTCTCTCGGATTCACACAAATAAATCGGTACCGCAAGCGAACTACGATACTTAGAGCGATAATAGAAGTCACAAAATCAGCCGGAATGTTCAAGATAATTCTAGAAAAAAACCCGATCTAAATCCGTTAAGTAGTTCTCTCGTTCGCTAGCTAAATGAATGTAAGGTATGCCCCGAGGCTGGCATGTGAGTGAGTGAGGAGGGCCCCGACCCCCTCCCCTAAGGTGGCTGTGTCTCTCTCCGATTCACACAAATAAATCGGTACAGCAAACGAACTACGATACTTAGAGCAATGACAGAAGTCACAAAATCAGCCGGAATGTTCAAGATAATTCTAAAACAAAACCCGATCTAAATCCGTTAACTAGTTCTCTTGTTTGCTAGCTAAATGAATGTAAGGTATGCCCCGAGGCTGGCACGTGAGTGAGGAGGACTCCGCCTCCCTCCCCTTGGCCTGCTGCCTCTCTCTCGGATTCGCGCAAATAAATTGGTACCGCAAGCGAACTACGATAATTAGAGCAATGATAGAAGTCACAAAATAAGCCGGAATGTTCAAGATAATTCTAGAAAAAAACCCGATCTAAATCCGTTAAGTAGTTCTCTCGTTTGCTAGCTAAATGAATGTAAGGTATGCCCCGAGGCTGGTACGTGAGTGAGGAGGACTCCGCCCCCCTCCCCTCGGCCTGCTGCCTCTCTCTCAGATTCGCGCAAATAAATCGGTACCGCAACCAAACTATTAGTGCAATGAGAGAGGTTACAAAATCAACCGGAATGTTCAAACAAATTTTAGAAAATAACCCGCTCTAAATCCGTTAAGTAGTTCTCTTGTGAAAAGCGGACAGACAGACATTGGATTTTATATACAGTAGCTATATAGATAAATAAATTAAATGTGCAACTTAACTCCTGCCTGCTTCCTGTCTAATTGTGTGAGGTTACAGATGTAGAAGGGAAGTGGGCAGGAAGTACTTGACCACAGAGTGAGAAGTGTGTGGGATTTAAGACATTTTATTAAGGTCTATGCAATAAAGAGTATAAAACGGTGGGAAACAGGGTCACCATAGGACCTTAAATGGTTATACACACACCTAGGTGGGTTTTCTTTCACATTTCAAAGATGTCAGCATATTAGATTGATAAGAAATTCTGAAAACTGATCCAGCGTGGATGTGTCCTGTGATGGACAGACGTCCCATCCGGGGTTGTTTCCAGTTTTCTTTGAGGCCGACCCAGATCAAGCAGGTCTGAAAACATCTTGTCACGTTTTCATGATCTTCTCCATCTCATTTCATTATCATCTGAGCTTTGACCTGGACGGACGCCAGGCTGTGCAAACAGACGTCTGAAAGTCCATCGACTCTAATTTGGACTGGCTAACTTGTTTGTTTGTTTTTGTGCCACTGGAGAAATGCTGAAGACAGCTGTATTTGATTCGTCTTCCAATCTGTTCAGAAGCTCAGCACAATGTAAAAATAATTAACACGATCCATTTTTGAAAAATGCAAATGTTGGTTTTTCATGAAGTCGTCGGAAAGTGACAGCTTGCATATTTCTTTTATTTATTTATTTTATTTGCTGTCTGCGGCCTACATTCCTGTTACACGTTAAGCAAAAAAGCCAGGATAATTAGTTTGTGTCTTCCTCGTGCGCGCGAGAGCTCACCGACCAAATCTCATAAACCAGCTTCTCCGTTTGGAGTGTGACCTTCTAAAGAAGACTCAGTTATTTGCTACATTTCCAATTTTTGTGTAAATATTCACACATATTCTCTGCCTCACAGATGAGATGCTCTCCATTTGCTAGAAGTCATTTGTGGTGAAAGAAACCGCAAGGAGAAAAAAAAAGAAAATCACGGCAACATCCAGACTTGTCGACTTCCCTCAATGGTTAACACCAAAAATATTCCTTGTTATAGCTCTGAAAGACTGAAGAGCAGCAGTTGGACTCATTTGTGCAGCAAGCAGTGGTTGTAGAGAGCTCCACCATTGTCCCTTTACTGCACCCGTGGGGTGGGCACTGAGCTCTACAGCCATCTTGCTTCTGTTCTGGTACAAAGGTGGGATAGGGCTTAGACTGATGGATATTTAAGTCTTAGTGAATCAGAGTTAGGGCTACCTGGAGAAGGTGGTCCCCGAAAGGAGTGCTCGAAAGAGCTTCCAGAATCTTTACAAAACAAAAATATTTATTCTTCACATGAGATGTTCTTCAAAACCAATGACGCTCGGTGGATCACAAAAGCAATAGAATTTGTTCCAAACCAGAAGGCAATACAATACAACCAAATGGAAAATCCAAATAGTCGAAATCTAGAGTGAAACGTCAAAACAAAATCCAGAAGCCACAAAGCACACTGAATTCACCAAAAAGTCTTAAGTCTATCATACCTTGATTAGAAATTGAGATTGCATGGCATTTTAGATCCACTCTGGACAAGAACAGGCCATTCAGCCCAACAAAGCTTGCCAGTCCTTTCCACTTACCGTATATACTCGAATATAAGCTGAGTTTTTCAGCACCCAAAATGTGCTGAAAAACTTCACCCTCGGCTTATATTCGAGTTAGGTCCCGCTGCCCCCGCCAACCCGAAAGAAAGCTGGAGAGAGAAACACACACACACACACACACACGCGAGCGAGAGAGATACCATATTGTTTTTGTTGACCCTCTTCTCCACTTACAGAGCTAGTTTGCTGTTTTTCTTTGAAATAAATACACAAAAACATTTAACCTACTGATGCCTAAATTAATGTACAGTAATTTTACTGTATTGGTATTTATTTTGATTGAAACTTACCAGTAGCTGCTGCATTTCCCACCCTAGGCTTATACTCGAGTCAATAAGTTTTTCCAGTTTTTCCAGTTTTGTAGGTAAAATTAGCTACCTCGGCTTATATTCAGGTCGGCTTATACTCAAGTATGTACGGTATTTCTTCCAAAAAAATATCAAGTTGAGTTTTGAAAGTCCCTAACGTCTTACTGTCTACCGCACTACTTGGTCGCTTATTCCAAGTGTCTATCATTCTTTGTGTAAAGAAAAACGTCGTAATGTTTGTGCGAAATTTCCCCTTAACAAGTTTCCAACTGTGTCCCTGTGTTGTTGATGAACTCATTTTAAAGTCACCGTCTCGATCCACTGGACTAATACCCTTCATAATTTTAAACACTTAAATCATGTCACCTTTTAATCTTCTTTTGTTTGAACTGTAAAGGCTCAGCTCTTTTAATCTTTCTTCATAACTCATCCCCTGTAGCCCTGAATCAGCCTCATCGCTCTTCTCTGGACCTTTCCTAGTGCTGCTATGTCCTTTTTGTAGCCTGGAGACCAAAACTGCACACAGAACTCCAGATGAGGCCTCACCAGTGAGTTATAAAACTTGAGTAGAACCTCCTTGGACCTTCTTGGATTAGCTGTCTAGTCATTTATACAAAAATATACACTAAAACCTTGGATTGCGAGTAACTTGGTCTATGAGTGTTTTGCAAGGCGAGCTAAAATTTTCAATACATTTTTACTTGATTAATGAGCGAGGTCTTGCAATATGAGTAGTACGTATATGCTTTGTATGCCGAGTGTCACGTGATCACAATGTGATCTCACTACGGGATTGTGGGTAATTGTCTCCCATGCTCGGTCTCAGTCGGCATGCCTCACTCATAGTCAACATACGTACGAGAGTGTACTGTTTAAAAATTAGGGTTAGGGTTAGGGTTAGGTTTAGGATAGGGGATATTATGGTGACCACGTGTGTTCTATAATGTGTGAGTCCCTGCCATGCACCCCAAAACACAAGGCTGAGTCTCAGTACTTTAGCAACACCAGCTTTATTCAGCGTGAAACAGGAACAGCACGGTTATTTATTGTTACAGGATCAACCGCTCTCCTATACAGAGACATAGCAATCAGGCAGGGTCGTGACCAGGTTAGTGGCTAAGTAATACTGTGCTCTTGCATTTATAATGTTCCTTGCATCACCCATCGATGGCAGGCGCTTATAGCACAACTACAATCTTTTGTGGTTCGCTTTTACGGCAAGCTGTTACAGCGCTGGGAGCCTGCGGTTGCTTCGGGACACTCTTCTGTGTGTCGTTACATTGGGGGGGGAATCCAAAAAGAGTTTAGAAACTTTACAGTGCATAAAACATTTTTTTTTATTTTGTGTCCAAGTATAGTGAAAAAGATTCCGGTGAGCCAGCAGATAGCAGTGAATCCGTTAGTTAGAGTGAAAGTCGTCCTACACAATAAACCTCCTCCTCTCTTCTCTCTCGTCTCCCTCACACCAGCCACAATTCTTTTCAAAGGTTAAAGTGCAGGTTAATTTGTTTTACGTATTTTTACTCGATATTTTGTATTAATCATTTTTATATGAATAGTTTTGGGTTGTAGAACGAATCATCTGAGTTTCCATTATTTCTTATGCGGAAATTCGCTTTGATATACGAGTGCTTTGGATTACAAGCACGTTTCCGGAACGAATTATGTTCGCAAACCGAGGCACCACTGTACATAATAAATAATCATGCCCAGTTACTGTTTCTCTTCTCTGTATACTGCTGTGACTCTTGGTGCCTCTGCTCCACTGCCAGGCTGTTTCTGCCCATGGAAAGTCACCTGGAATCAACAGACAGAATGATTCTGCCATCAGATTAGACCACCTCAGCACAGGCTTTACTGTAGAGTGGCCAGAAGTGGGTGGGAGGCCAGGTGGCTGAGGTGTCCAGCTTTGTCTGTTGTAACTGACTGCAGACCTCCCCAGAAGTTTCTGCTCTCCTTCTGAGTGGAGTTTTTGTTTTCCTCCCTTCCATTTTATACTGGCCACAGTTCACCGATAATGCTGATAGACAGATATCACCTGGCTCCATTTACGTTAATCAGTTTAAATGCATTTTGTTTCATGTCAGTTAAAACAACTGTATGCCTGCACTCTGTGATTATTGTTATACAAAAATACCCTGAACTGAGTTAAATTAAATGTTCTCCAGGAAACATTCCCTGTGCAGGAGGTTCAACAGTTGCACCCTTCACCACTTCTTAATCTTGAATTGTATAATTGTTTCATGTTTTGGATGATGTTTTATGTAATTAGAACATTAGAACACTCTAGACGAAAACAGGCCATTCAGCCCAACAAAGATAGCCAGTACTATCCACTTATTTCTTCCAAAAAAACATCAAGTCGAGTTTTGAAAGTCCCTAACGTCTTACTGACTACCACACTACTTGGTCGCTTATTCCAAGTGTCTATCATACTTTGTGTAAAGAAAAACTTCCTGATGTTTGTGTGAAATTTACCCTTAACAATTTTCCAACTGTGTCCCCGTGTTCTTGATGAACTCATTTTAAAATAACAGTCTTGATCCACTGGACTCATTCTCTTCATAATTTTAAACACTTCTATCATGTCTCATCTTAATCTTCTTTTGTTTAAACTGTAAAGGTTCAGGTCTTTTAATCTGTCCTCATAATTCAACCGCTGTAGCCCTGGACTCATCCTAGTCGCTCTTCTCTGGACCTTTTCTAGTTCTGCTATGTCCTTTTTGTATCCTGGAGACCAAAACTGCACACAGTACTCCAGATGAGGCCTCACCAGTGTGTTATAAAGGTTGAGCAGAACCTCCTGTGACTTGTATTCCACACATCAAGGCGCTATATAACCTAACATTCTGTTAGCCTTCTTAATGGCTTCTGAACACTGTTGGGAAGTCGATAGCTGACTCCTAAATCCTTCTCATAAGGTGTACTCTCATTTTTCTGACCGCCCATTGTGTATTCAAACCTAACATTTTTACTTCCTATGTGTAATACTTTACATTTACTGACATTAAATTTCATCTGCCACAAATCTGCCCAAGCTTGTATGCTATCCAAGTCCTTCTGTAATGATATAAAGGATTCCAAATTATCTGCTAATCCACCTAGCTTGGTATCATCTGCAAACTTAACCATCTTGTTACTTATATTCCAATCTAAATCATTTATATATATTAAAAATAGCAGCGGCCCTAGCACTGACCCCTGTGGAACACCACTCTTAACATCAGCCAGTTCTGATGAGGTTCCTCGCACCATCACCCTCTGCTTCCTGTGTCTGAGCCAATTCTGCACCCATCTACAAACATCACTCTGCACTCCCACTTCTTTTAATTTGATGCCCAACCTCTCATGTGGCACCTTATCAAATCCGTTCTGAAAGTCCAGATAAATAATATCATCTGCTCCACTTTGATTGTATTCCAGCATGTTAGTAAAACACGACCTCCCTCTTCTGACCCCATGCTGACTGTTCCTAATAACTCCTGTCCTTGCCAGGTGTTGCTCAATCTTATCCTTAATAATTCCTTCCATTAATTTTCCTGTGATGTCATCAATTTGAAACTGTTTCATTTTACTGTATGTTTAAACCTTACACGTTCATTATATAATTATTTGCTTGTAAAGACTGCAGTTGTATTTTACCACCATTCAGTGAAGAAAATCCACAGAACTGAATATAAATGTTAGATTTCTTCATCTTGCTTCTTCTCTTTATTCGCGTGCAGACAACCCTTCCTAAGATTAACAACCATGATTGTGTTTCCTCCAAAATGAATCTGCCACTGGAGAATCGCATTTATTTATAGAGTAAAACTCATTTAGGTGTGCCGGCTTGCTGCTTTGCATGATGTACCAGTCTTTTGTGTGAGCCTCCTCCTTTATGAATGACTCCAAGGATCCCCCCGATCCACGGCTCTCTCTTGCCCAGTTTGCTGCCATGTGGAAGGCAGTCAAGTGTGTTTTCACCCTTCTGTTTTGCCATATACAAAATTAGCAGTTCATTTATTTTATAGCCGATAGCTTTCCCACCCCCGCAGGCTTTTCAAGCATAAAACATAAAATAAGTCTTTAATCCTATTCCTGTGGGGTATTCAATAAAAGATGGAGCAAGCCTACATTTAATTAAAAATCCAGAGGCAACAAAGTTGAAGTCTTGCACTTCTGCGGTGCTCCATTTGAGGAGCTGATTCTCCTTTCTCATAAATATTTGACGCGTCAGAACAAAAATCTTTGCCTGTTAAATCTGTCTTTCCCAAGGGTCGAAACAGCAGTGTTTGCTTATCGTGTGGAAAATCTTCTCAATCCTTCTTTATCCATCGTCGCCATGAATCATGCTGTGCGAAACTGTGAACCAGGAAATTGGTGATTTGAATATTTAGGCTAAACATGTGCTAGTTTTCCAGCTTTTAGGCCTCTCAGGATTATATTTATAGATATACTGTAGGTAAATGTGCTTATGGTTCTGCCATGCTGTAAAAAAAGTATCTGCCCTCTTCTAGATTTCCTTCGTTATTACACGTTTTTTGACACTAAAAACCTTTCAGGTCTTCAACCAAAATGTTATAATTAGTTAAAAGACACCTTCCAGAACTGGGTGAACACCTGGAAAATGCAGTTTAACGTAGATAAGTGCAAAGTGCTACATGTGGGCGAGAGGAACATCAGTTAGAAACACAAGTTGGGAGAAACTCTCATACAGGAAGAAACCTCTCAAAAGAATTTAGGGGGTTATGTTGACGCAACATTTTCATCGATTAAGCAATGCACACAAACAATTTTAAAGGCAAATAAAATGTTAGGTAATATCATTAAAACTGTTGAATTTTAATCAGGGGACATTATACTCAAACTATATAATGCACAAGTAAGACCGCATATGGGGTATTGTGTGCAGTTGTGGTCACCACGGTACAAGAAAGAAGAGAACAACCAAGTGCATCCCAGGAGACGTCATAATGTGACAGATTCAGAGAATTAAACCTGTTTAGTCTCGAGCAGAGGAGACCTAAGACAGGTATTCCAAATCCTCAAAGGCTAACAATAAAGTTAACATCTTGTATCACCCCAGTCCCAAAGGTATCACGTCCTAGTGAGATGAATGACTTCCGGCCTGTTGCTCTGACATCACATGTGATGAAGACCATGGAGAGGCTGCTGCTTCACCACCTGAGGCCTCAGGTTCAACACGCCCTCGACCCTCTGCAATTTGAATATCAGGAGAAGGTGGGAGCGGAGGATGCCATCATCTATATGCTACACCGATCCCTCTCTCACTTGGACAGAGGCAGTGGTGCTGTAAGAATTATGTTTCTGGACTTCTCTAGCGCCTTCAACACAATCCAACCTCTGCTCCTTAGGGACAAGCTGACAGAGATGGGAGTAGATTCATATCTGGTGGCATGGATCGTGGACTATCTTAAAGACAGAACTCAGTATGTGCGTCTCGGGAACTGCATGTCTGACATTGTGGTCAGCAACACAGGAGTGCCACAGGGGACTGTACTTTCTCCGATCCTGTTCAGCCTATATACATCGGACTTCCAATACAACTCGGAGTCCTACCACGTGCAAAAGTTCGGTGATGACACTGCTATCGTGGGCTGCATCAGGAGTGGGCTGGAGGAGGAGTATAGGGACCTAATCAATGACTTTGTTAAATGGTGCGACTCAAACCACCTACACCTGAACACCAGCAAAACCAAGGAGCTGGTGGGGATTTTAGGAGGCCCAGACCCCTCCTGGACACCGTGATCATCAGAGGTGACTGTGTGCAGAGGGTGCAGACCTATAAATACCTGGGAGTGCAGCTGGATGATAAATTAGACTGGACTGCCAATACTGATGATCTGTGCAAGGGAGGACAGAGCCGACTATACTTCCTTAGAAGGCTGGGGTCCTTCAACATCTGCAATAAGATGCTGCAGATGTTCTATCAGACGGTTGTGGCGCGCGCCCTCTTCTACGCGGTGGTGTGCTGGGGAGGCAGCATTAAGAAGAAAGACGCCTCACGCCTGGACAAACTGATGAGGAAGGCAGGCTCTATTGTTGGCATGGAGCTGGACAGTCTGACATCTGTGGCAGAGCGAAGGGCGCTGAGCAGACTCATATCAATTATGGAGAATCCACTGCATCCATTAAACAGGATCATCTCCAGACAGAGGAGCAGCTTCAGCGACAGACTGCTGTCACCGTCCTGCTCCACTGACAGACTGAGGAGATCATTTTTCCCCCAAACTATGCGACTCTTCAATTCCACCCCGGGGGGTAAACATTAACATTTAACATTATACAAAGTTATTGTCTGTTTTTACCTGCATTATTATTACTGTTTAATTTAATATTGTTTTTTGTATCAGTATGCTGCTGCTGGAGTATATGAATTTCCCCTTGGGATTAATAAAGTATCTATCTATCTATCTATCTATCTATCTATCTATCTATCTATCTATCTATCTATCTATCTATCTATCTATCTATCTATCTATCTATCTATCTATCTATCTATCTATCTGTCTGTCTGTCTGTCTATCTATCTATCTATCTATCTATCTATCTATCTATCTATCTATCTATCTATCTATCTATCTATCTATCTATCTATCTATCTATCTATCTATCTATCTATCTATCTAAAGTAGACCCAGCAACATTCTTTTAGTTTAAGGGTGAATTGCGTATTCGAGGACATCAGTGGAAATTAAAAGGAAGTGCATTTAAAACTGAAACTAGGAAGCACATCTTGTGGTGCACATCTTGAACTACCGATCCATGGAGTTGAAGCAGAAACCTGACAACCTTTAACAAAAATCGGGATGAGATATTGAGACAGCCTAGCTATTAGCTAAACAAACAGGTTTGATGGAGCGAATGGTCAAATCTCTTATGTTCTTGGGCTCTTATGACACCTGTGCCCGTATTTATCAAGTGTCACAGAGTAGGAGAACAGTCTTAACTGGCTCAAAAACCTCAGAGTGATACACATTTAGTCTGAAGTTTAGGAATAGGAGTAAAAGAATTTCATCAATTTTCTGTATTTAGGTATCCACTCCTAACTTCACCAGGAATTAGGAGAGCTCATGAGCCATCCTTACTCGCTAGGAACTACCAGAAGATGACATTCAGGCACAGACTGGTACACACATCCCAGGAAATGCTACTTGCTTTGCAAATGCTGGACAACAACAAACCCATAACAAGAAATCAATCTGACAGCCATGGAACAATATTCATAACAAATCCTGTATGCTAAGTGATTTGATCCATCTACACCAGGGATGTCCAACTCCAGTCCTGGTGGGCTGCAGTGTCTGCATGTTTTCATTCTTACTCTTTTCCTAATCAGCAAACAGTTTTCAACTGCTAATTAACTTCTTTTTCTCTTCACTTTAATAGCCATGTTTTTAAGGATTCAGTCCTCTGAATTGATTTGTTTCTTCATTAAATGGCAGCCAAACAGAAATGAGATGTGAAAGAGATGACCAGCTAAATTGGAACGTCAAACTCCAGCCAATTTCACTCCATCCAGTTTCTTAATGAGAAGCCAATTCTTTCTGTTAATTAAATCCATTACTGAATATCAGGACTTGCTGCTGCTCTCGTTCTGCCACAGCAGACTGTTGATTTCCTGTTATTTCTAAGACCACCGTCAAGATGTTTTGGTGACCTGAGCAGACCAGCACGACTGAGACCTTCACCTTTCTTTATTTTCAGGTTAGTTGGTCATGCGGTGGCTTGTTTTTGTGTCTCATTATTGTTTGGCTGCTCTTTAAGGAAAAAGAAACAACTAAGGGGTCTGTGTCATGTCAACTAAAATTAAGGCAAAACAAGTTAATCAGCAGCAAAAACAGCTCACTAATTTAAGAAGATGGTTAGAATGAAAACCTGCAGCCACTGTGGCCCACCAGGACCGGAGTTAAACACCCCTGATCTTCACCGAGAGCCATGTAATATCAACCGAAATAGAAATGGTGGTAACATTACTTTTTTGCCTGCCTATGATTTGAATATGTCACATCCAGGGCTGTGGAACTGGTACACAAACCCTTCAACTCCGACTCCTCAATTTAAGCTACCACCGACTCTATCCCCTCTGTTTGGAATTAGACAAATATATTTATTATGGTTCTCCCTGTGTCTGCGTGAGTTTCCTCCCACAGTCCAAAGACATGCAGGTTAGGTGGCCCTAGTGTGTGCTTGGTGTGTGGGTGTGTTTGTGTGTGTCCTGCGGTAGGTTGGCACCCTGCCCGGGATTGGTTCCTGCCTTGTGCCCTGTGTTGGCTGGGATTGGCTCCGGCAGACCCCGTGACCCTGTGTTCGGATTCAGCGGGTTGGAAAATGGATGGATGGATATTTATTATGTTGATTGAAAGCACACAGCATACACGATACAGGGCGTTTCATCACTGCCACCATGAATCATCAGGGGATTCCTTAGCACCCTAACCTGTTAAAAATTACATTTAAAGACTGCCGGTAGGATCTCCTTAATATCTCGATCTGCATAGTGGTTAAGACTTTGGACTTCAAACCCTGAGGCTGTGCGTTCAAATCCCACTACTGACACCATGTGGCCACAAGAAAGTCACTTCACCTGCCTGTACTCCAATTGGAAAAACAAAAGAAATATAACAGATCATATCTCAAATGTGGCACATCACCTTGGACAACGGCGTCAGTAAAATAATAAGTAAAAGCTATGGAGTCTTATAAGAGGTTAAAACAAGACTAGAACGAGATCTCACAAAACATCCCCAAACCAAATTCTCAATTTTGACTACATCATCATTGACATGAACATATAAATAGTTGCCCTTATGGTGGTCTCGCATTTCCAAAAGACTTTTCTTGCGTGTTATTTCAAGTTTTCTTTTAATCACGACCAAGCCTGTTTCTTCGACTACGATTTTTGCTAATCATTTCTTTGCTTAGATGCTTATCATTTTGTTTTGTTTTCAGGCCTCCTATTTCGTTCGACCTCCATCTCTCAACTTCTTGGTCCTTTCTGTCTAATTTTGCACAGCCAATCGGTGTCACAACACTTGTCTTGTCACTTGGTTTCTGTTTCCAGTTTTTGTTCTCTCAACTTTGACCCCTTGCTCTGCTTGGACTAAGTCTCTATGTTTGTAACCATCTTCCGGTTTGGCTTTCATTCTCACAAGATTCCTCAGACAAGTCTCATGTTTGAACAGCAGCTCACTTTGATGGCTGTGATTTGAATGCTGAGTGTCTACATACCATACAGTTGTACTTGCTATGTTATGTTCATTTGTTTTTCTGTTATAATTTATTTCTTAAATACAAAAGTACAAAAGAACTGCCTAAAAATAACATGAAAAACAAAATTAACATGATCGAAAAACGTGAGAATCAAGACATCATGGCAGCACGAGCCAAGGGTGACAGGTCTATATAAAGACTTTGAGAGTGAACCAGGAGCGTCAAAACTGGGAGATCAAAAACACAAGTGTCAAAACCATAAAAAAAAACATAGAGGTCAAAAGACAAAACCAGGAAACATTAGGACTGAGAAATGTTTCAGAAAAAGAGTGATTTGGAAAAGAGTTTTAAATCTGCGGAGAAGGAAGTGAATTCCTGGATGACCTGCGAGCACAGGCCGTTAGCTTTGCATGATGTGGTCCTATGACGGAGACCAAACCCGGCAGCCATCATGGAAAAATACAAAATAGCAATAAAAGGGTCCAAGAAATTTGATCACTCTTTAAATGATAGAAATTTCCAGAAATAAACATTAACTTCATATTCAACAGCCTCAGAAATCCCTAAAAGAGTGGAAAAAGTAGAACCCAAAACCCTAACACCAGCTTCTTTTACTTTGTCGAGTCGAGTACCGTGGGCCTATTTTGTTTTTCTATGTTAAGCGAGCCTTCTGTCATCAACTGAGGCTCGTTTGAAATATTTTGTGTCACATTCATAATTTTATTCTTTTGAAAATCTCTTCCCAAATGAATCTTCAAAGTGCCGACTGATCCATTTTTATTTATTTTTTCCAGAAGAAATTTATAATGAATCTCAGTTTGTGACACCCTTCCATCAGCGGCCTGTGTGTTGCCTTTATTATGTTGACTTCTGTCCTTTTGCCTTTGGTTTGTTTGTTCTGGTGTGTTCCATTTTATAAATTTGACTGCTTAGGTTCTTCTCCTTCCAGGTTTAGATTTGGCAAGTGGATTATGTTCTTCATATGTGACCAACATGTGAAACAACTTTTACTTTTCATCTTGTATCCTGAACCTCATGTAAAACAGGTAATGCAGAGGTGACACTCCCGATTTCGTTGGACCCTCCCCCTGTGTCCTCCAATCACATTCTACCACACTTGCATAACACTTGATCTCATTTTGCAGCTCCTGGATTGAAGACGGAAAGGAATAGAGCACTAATGGAAATCACGGGTTTAGAAAATAGGTGGACGTTCTGCATCTCCCTTTTTTAACACTCAATTATAATCCCATTCTATACTTTCTTATCGTAAACACAATTTCCAAGCCTCTTTTTTTCCCCTTGGGAAGGCACACAAGCAGTGTCCTTCAGGCTGCCTTTAGCCCAATCATCCCTGCCAATTGAGAGAAAGCCACATTAATCAGCCAAGACATCAGACAAAGCCACAGCACCCCACGATGCCGGTTAACTTCCTGCGGAGCGGCACAAGGTACATATGACGGAAGCAGCTGCACAGGTTACTGTTAATTTTCCACCGTCGATCAGAAGAAAATCACTAGACCCGCATGAACTCAGCATCCACTAACGACAGCGTAACAGGCTACGGATAATTATTCATAGTTATTTATAGCTAAAGCCATTTCACTCAGTTCCCCATGGAAAGATATTGATTTGCACAGAACCAAGAAAATTGCAAGAAGTGGTTTCTGCATTAAAGCACAGTGGCATTCATCTTGACCTTTCCTACAGGATGGTGCATTCTTGAATGTTTAAGAATTGAGAATCCGTATTGGACCGTATCTGGATCTGACGTGGTAGGAGTGAATCATCTTTATGTGGGTGCACGCTCATCAGTAAATAACCAATCTTGTAAATAACCTAAATAACCTTGACGCAGCTGAAACATTATTATGGTCCTCTTTTTGAACAGTTTTGAATGGTTTCAGAAACTGTCACAAAGAAAGAAAGAAAGAAAGAAAGAAAGAAAGAAAGAAAGAAAGAAAGAAAGAAAGAAAGAAAGAAAGAAAGAGCCCCACTGAAATGAGATTTATTGTCAGCAGAGAACAAAATCCACTTTGAATGGAGTGTGATGCACACTACGCTTCCAGTTGAAAATCCTGTAATAGTGTCATGTGTTACAGCAGCACACACCAAATCTTCAAATCAGTGTCTCCACTGGCCTGTCCATAATAGCCTCAATCCAGACCAGCTGTTTATAGGAAACTGTAAAAGAAGACAAGGGAAATGAGAAGAAGGATTGGGGGAGTATAGGGTACCCCGCTTAATGGTGTTGTCTTTAAAGGTTTTCTTGTGTGGTGATTTAGCACTGGCCAGATCAACACCAAGGTGCCTTGTTGCTGTGCTGCTCATAATCCAGTGCTGCTTTTCAAATGATGGAGACTCCATCAATAGGCTCCATTTAAATAGTGGATGGACTGGAAGAGTTGAGAAAAGAGGTGTGGCTTGTGTGACATCACAAGTCTTTTAGGTATTTTGAGTTCTACCTGGCTGAGGGTGAGAGTGGAAAACAGGCAGCAATGTACTCTAGGCTGCATTCTCATTTCCTTCTACTGTGTACTAAGTACATTGGACCTATAAGAGACAGATCCTGCTCAAACCTGTGATTATATATATAATTATATTTATATGACCCTGTGTTCGGATTCAGCGGGTTGGAAAATGGATGGATGGATGGATGGTTGAAATAGTTTTACTGTCAAATAATGCAAAGAGTACGCGACACGTGTTTTGCCCTAATTCTGGGCTCATCAGGCATACACACTCACTGCACTCCCTTCAAACCTCGGACGTCAGTGCTAGAGGTGAAGCCCCTAACATTGCGCCGCGGTGTGTGGTTCATTTATTTGACAGCATGTAGATCGGGGTAATTACATTTACGGCATTCAAGTCTAAATCACAATCTGATTGTATGGGTGGTTACCTACCAGGTAACACTTGTGGTTGGCCAGCAAGTCAGCTAACATCCGCCACGGTGCCCTCAGTTGTGAGAAGCAGATCATAGAATGGTTGAACCACAAGCGTTACCTGGTAGGTAACCACCCATACAATCAGATTGTGATTCAGACTACGAATGCCGTGAATATATATATATATATATATATATATATAAATATATATATATATATATATATATATATATATATATATATATATATATATATATATATATATATATTGTGACAGGCTTATTGACTGAAAGGGGCTTTCATGAAAAAAGTTAGGGCTTTGCTACAGGATACACCCTCCTCAAGTTAAGGAAGTAAAAATAAAGGTATATATTTCTGTTTTATTTATGATCAACCCACCCATACAATCAGATTGTGATTCGGACTACGAATGTCATGAATGTAATTACGCCAATCTACATGCTGTCAAATAAACGAATCACATGCCGTGACGCTGACGTCCGAGGTTCAATCCCAGAGAGGGGGTGCAGTGAGTGTGCACGCCTGATGAGCCCAGAATTAGGGCGAAACATGTGCTGCGTACTCTTTGCATTATTTGACAGTAAACTATGCAACATTCTATGATCTGCTTCTCACAACTGAAGAAAGCACCGTGGCGGATGTTTGCTGACTTGCAGAACAACCACAAGCGTTACCTGGTAGGTAACCACCCATACAATCAGATTGTGATTCAGACTATGAATGTCATGAATATATATATATATATATATATATATATATATATATATATATATATATATATATATATATATATATTCACGGCATTCGAAGTCTGTGTCACAATCTGATAGTGTGGGTGGTTACCTACCAGGTAACGCTTTGTGGTTGGCCAGCAATCTGCTAACATCCGCCACGGTGCCCTCAGTTTGTGAAGAGCAGATCATATAATGGTTGAAATAGTTTACTGTCAAATAAATGCAAAGAGTACACGACACGTGTTTCGCCCTCATTCTGGGCTCATCAGGTGTACACACTCCACTGCACTCCCTCTCGGGAATCGAACCTTGGACGTCAGCGTCAGAGGCGATGCCCCTAACGTTGCGCCACAGCGTGTGGTTCGCTTATTTGACAGCATGTAGATCATTTATTTGACAGTAAACTATTTCAACCATTCTATGATCTGCTCTTCACAAACTGAGGGCACCGTGGCGGATGTTAGCAGATTGCTGGCCAACCACAAAGCGTTACCTGGTAGGTAACCACCCACACTATCAGATTGTGACACAGACTTCGAATGCCGTGAATGTAATTACCCCGATCTACATGCTGTCAAATAAATGAACCACACGCCGTGGCGCAACGTTAGGGGCATCGCCTCTGACTCCGAGGTTCGATTCCCGAGAGGGAGTGCAGTGGAGTGTGTACACCTGATGAGCCCAGAATGAGGGCAAAACACGTGTCGTGTACTCTTTGTATTTATTTAACAGTAAACTATTTCAACCATATATATATATATATATATTCTTATCTGTGAAAAGCACAGGGCGCCAATGGTGGACCTGCCAATTCTGTTATTCTATGGCAAATGCCAATCAAGCTCCACAATGCCGGGCGGCAAACAAAAACTTTAGGCCGCCATGCCTCTCTTAAGAGGTCAGGTCTGGGATAGACCTCCGCACATATATACATACATACATACATATACATACATACAGACATTAACAGACATTAGTGCACGTATATATGTTATGGTGTATAAAATCTAAAAATTAATCTCTGTATTTTATTGTTATATTTTGCTCAATCCCAACAGGATGAATTCAGAAGTAGGAGGCATTATAATAAAAAGGCATATATCATCTTCCCTTACACCTCACTTTTATAACAGTTGTTCACAGCATAGTGCTAAAATGGTATTACAGCCTGGGAAAGGAAGACTAAGCCATGCCACAGGTTATTGATTACTTTATGGATGGACATCTGGGACAACAATTTGGTTTACAGCCTGGGAAAGGAGGACATGAGGCAATATCAAAAAACTTTATTATTTGGGAAAAAGATAGATTAAAGACTTTGAGCAAAATTCATCCATCATATTGACAGCCAGCCAATCAGGTGCATGCAACTATCATGTGTTGTGAAACCATGGCATGAAACTTTATAATAAATATGCCTCATTTTGAAAGCAACGGCAGAAGAAGAAGAGAAACAGCGACGACGGCAGAGCGACATCAGAAAAGAAAACAAAGACACGTGTGACCAGTTTTCATTCCATTGTCAGTTAACAGCATTTTCATGAACGTCGATTGCTAAATCAAACGCCGCCTTGGGACATTCATCCTTGTCATCTGTAACTTTTTCGTAAGCTTTTTCTAAAGACTATATATATATTCAGACTTTCCTATCAGTACCTATTTTCTATTATTATTTGTTCCAGTGGTATTATTATTATTCTTGTAATAAACACCATGCTGCTTTTAACTTTCTATGCTTTGTCTTAATGTCTATAGAGTGATTGAAGTAATAAGTTAGATTTCTTTGAGCACCTGGAGCAGCCAGAGATTTGCCATTACCTCTGTGCTGCGAGGTTTATTAGGCTGAGAGTGTGAGCTCCACTCAATAGTAGGGAGCAGGACGTAAAGAAGGTATTCCTGGCTGATAAATGGCCTATAGTCAAGAGTGCAGAGTCTTTTTATGTTTTAATGTATTCTTGTAGACCAAAAGTAATATTTAGGTCTGAGATATCATTAAAACATTGTGTGTTGTTTGTGCCGACAATAAGTAAGTCTCTTGAAGTTCTGAGTGACAGGCTGTGTTATTCCTAAAGCACTTGTGTGGTTTAAAGTGCTAAAGGTTAATCAGCGTGTGTGTGTCATTAATGGGGCACTGTTGTGGTTACGGTCTGTGTGTATGCGTATAGCTATGTATGTGTGTGTTCATCTTAAAGTGCAACAGTAGACCAACCCAATAACGAACTTGACGAGAACACTTACCCTTGAGAAAACAGGTAAAAAGGAAGTAGAGGGAAATACTATGATAATACAATATACAATAAATATAAACTACATACTAAAAGAAAACAGAATAGGACAGACAGGTCAGGTAAAGGGTTGGGGTCCCAGAAGGAAATCCCTGTTTATGTGTGATGTCTGGTAAGAGGTGGTAAGCACTACATACAGTGTCAGATATGTGCACCTCAGGACCACCTTTCTGTTTGTGATGAGGTAAACAATAACACTGTGAGATGATAGGAGGCGCTGTCTCTAACAGTATCTTCTCTTTCCACCATAGTTTTCAAGAAGACCATTGATGATGCCTAGCCTCACCCACATCTCCCCTAGTTGGCAAGGTCCCTTCCAACATTCTTTATTTGTTGCCCTCTGTATGTTTCTAAGTCACACTATATACTGTATATAGATAAGACAAAGTCCTGAGAAATGTTGGGGCACCAACCAGGTCACCCCCGCACCCTTACTTCAACACGAGAATACGAGGGGGGACCCAAAAATAACCGGAAATATTTTTAAAACGTGTTTAATTTAATTTTCTGTACAAACTACAATTAGTCTCCTTCAAAGTACTCTCCATTGGCGGAAATACACTTATCTAACCGTTTGTTCCATTGTTCGAAACATTTTTTAAATTCGTCTGAAGTAATGCCCATTAATACTCTGGTCGTTTCTTGTTTTACCTCTTTGACGTCAGCAAAACGTCTTCTTTTCAAGTCTTTTTTCATCCGAGCGAACAAAAAGAAATCACACGGAGCTCAATCCGGTGAGTAGGGTGGGTGGTTCAGGGTTGTCATACCGTTTCTTGCCAAAAATTGGCGAATGCTGAGAGCAGTGTGAGATGGAGCGTTGTCATGATGAAAGAACCAATCGCCCGACTCCCACAAATCAGCGCGTTTCCTTCTCACACTGTTGCGCAACCTACTTTTACAAAAAAAATTCACCGAACACAAGCACAACCTTCCAGACTGATGGCACTTGGCAGACTGACTTGTGAGGAGTGTAACTAGATCGCCCTAGCGGCCCAACCACATACTACAAGTACCAACCTAACAACAACAAAATTCCGGTTATTTTTGGGTCCCCCCTCGTAAACAAAATGAAAAAGCAAAAGTAACAGCCTCCTCGGCTCATCTATCAAACGGTCTGGAGCTCTGTAATCTTTTGTAGCCTGGATTCAAATAAGATGCCAGTCTGTGGGACCACGTGGCTTTGCCCTCACTGAGCATCTTCTTGGTGCCGAGGAAGGAAAAAGAGAGACAGCACCCCCTTTGTCCACAATGGTGTATCGCTTACCTTTGACAAGCCAGTGACACAATTTCTAACACTGATGATCTTGTTACAATGGCACCTGTCGAGGGGTGGGATATATTAGGCCACGCGTGAACAGTCAGTTCTTGAATTTGATGTGTTGGAAACAGAAAAAATGAACACTGCAAGGCCAATTGGTCAGCCATTCAGCCGGAAACAGGCTGTCTGCCCCCGGCACAAAGACAATTTTACATTTTATAAGAGGTACGATTATTCTAGATAAGTAATTACATTGAGGAAATGACAGAAAATCTGAAAAACTGCATAAAAGGACATAACTGAGGGTTGTAATGAAGTTAAACTACTTAGAGAACCTTATCACTTACGTTGCACAATATCTGCTAGGCTGTGGCCCTCAGGCTCACCCTGTACTTTCAAATAACCTTCTATGTTTGCTCTAGGAAGGCGCTATATACAGTACACTCACTTAAAAGGCTAATGCCTTGTAAAATAAATCCTAACAAATCCTTACCACACCATTATTGTATGAAACTGAGCAAGTGCCTTATCCTTATCTCCATCACATAAATGAAAATAAAATGTTGAGTTTGTAAGTTGCTTTACGTAAAACATCATCTTAATAAGTGAACATGGTGAACAGTTGAAAAACCCAGCTCTGACTGTCAGTGATTTATTGACTGGAGGTAACCTCGTCTTATGTCTTCTGGGTTTGAACCCGGCTAAGTGGTCAGTTACTTAATTAATCGACTGGCTTCATCAATAGAATTTGTGTAAGACAAATTAGGGGTTAGAACTACAAGGCCATTTCCCAATTTCAGTTATTTCCAATTAAAAACAAAAAAAAAAAACACGGGGAGAAATAAAACAGAATGCCAAAGAGGATGCCCGGGCAGACTAATAAGAATTTTTAAAGACCGTTCAAGATGGAGGGTCACCTTTGATCAGTTTAGCCTCAGTAATTCAAAATTTGCTGACTTCTATCTCTTCTCCCGTCAACATGTCCCCCTTCAGCAATAGTCAATGGCTGTATCCTTCAGCCAAGTAACTGGGAAAGTAACTCCCTTAGAATAACAGCAGCATCATCCATGTCTATTGAAACGTCTTGTCTCTGCTCCAAGCGGAGTTAGGGCTGGTGGGATGCAGGTTTTCATTTGCATCATTCTGACAATGGGCAGCTCCTACGAGAATGCTAATGAACCTGTGAACAATGTCAAGTCCTTCCCTAATTGATATTGAACATAAATTAACCTGACAGAGAAGAGTTTAACCTTCTCTAAAATATCTTAGATTAGCTTTTGAGATCTTTTCCTGATGGGTGAACATTGAATACAATAAAGTACAATACAATTTATTTTTGTATAGCCCAAAATCACACAAGGAGTGCTGCAATGGGATTTAACAGGCCCTGTCTTTTGACAGCCCCCCAGACCCCAGCCTTGACTTTCTAAGAAGACAACAAAAAACTCCCAGAAAAAACCTTTGAAGAAAAAAAAAGGAAATAAAACCTTGGGAAAGGCAATTCAGAGAGAGACCCCTTCTGAGGTAGGTTGGGCATGCAGTGGGTGTCAAAAACGAAGGGGGTAAATACAATACAATACACAGAACAGAACACAAGTAATCCATAATATAACAGAATAGTAACAAGTAAGCCCGCGATTCGCTAGCGAATCGGAAATCCAAGAATGGCAATCAGTTTCTGTTCCGTCCGATATCTGGATGGATGACATATCATGGAGGGTGGGTGCGTCTGGGGAAATGTCATTTAATTACATAAGCATATCTGTAGTAAAGTGGTCTCGTTTTGTGGAGACGTGATTCCGTTGCCTTTGCTGACACCGACTGCTGGCAGAGTGGAGCACAGCAAGTTCAGTTTACAGGTTGTGGTGTTCGTGTGCCAGCCACTGAGTCTAGGAAGCCGCTGGGTTAGAGTCTGTGACCGTTATGTGATCTATATTACTGGCACAGTGGATTTGAGCAAGTGTAGCTCACAGGTTGTGTTGTTTCGGCGCCACGTACTGACTCTGGGAAGCCGCTGAGTTTTGGGAAGCCGCTGCATTTGACTCTGGGGCGGGCGCCATGGCGCATTACGTTGTGTTATTTGGGCACTACCTACTGACTCTGGGAAGCCGCCGCGTTTTGGGAAGTTGCTGCGTTTGACTCTGGGGTGGGTGCCACCGCGTTTTGGGATGCCGCTGCGTTTGACTCTGGACTCTGGGGCGGGCGCCAAACTGAATGAACGTTATGTGATCTACATTACTGGCACAGTGGTTTAGAGCAAGTCTAGTTTACAGGTGGCGGGCTCGTTGCAGTGCGCGTGACATCCGGTTTACAACCTTCTCGTTTCTGTGTTTTCTGTGGCTGTGTCGTTAGCTATGGGCGGGCTTGT